>NW_007727342.1:275540-280976 GCF_000696425.1 Galeopterus variegatus
AGAGTACACAAGCCTCCTCTGCACCCCAAACCCATCCACCTCAGAGCACGTCCTGCCTCCCGTATGCACCAAGCGCTCCCTTCACCTCTGTGCACAGTCAGCCCTTCTGCTGCAAGCACCCTGACCTTGTGTCTCTGCAGAATCCTGCATGTTTTTCAGACCACACTGAGCTGCCATTGTCTCTGGCTCCCAGGTGAGGCAGGTACCCCCCACCCCAGTGCTGTTTTGACACCTTCTGCGTTGGTTCCCAGGCTGCATAATCATTCCAGGCTCTTGCCCTCGTCCTGCCCCAAAGACTGCACCATCCCTGGGCAGCAGGAGCCAGGCCTTATCCAGAAGCGTCAACTCCCCATGGAACGAGGCACCCTGCACAGAGAAGCATTCAGAGCCCTCTAAATAAATTAACATTCAAACATATAAACTAATTAATCAGAAGCACGAAAAGTAAAGGAATCAGTACATCAGTTGAGGACCTGATTCTTAGGACACTAAAAAGATAAATGCACAAAGCAGAAAAGCTCTGTCCAACCCTAAGGTACAAACGAGTTCAGCACAACTGAAAAGCAGCAGGTCTGAGGAGACCACTGACAGAAGCACTTGGAAATGCGGGAGAGACAACGGATAACGCGGCGCCGGCCAATTTAGAAATATCTGTGAGACAGAGTCATCTGTGCAAATAGGAGCTACGGGCTGGCCTCGAGATTGAGGAGAGGAGCAGACAAGCCATCCCTGAAGACCTCGGAGCCCTGAACGGAAGCCCCCACGACGCCCTCCTGCCGATGGCTTTAGAAGGAGCTCTTGCAGACTTGAACGGGATAGAGCATTCCAGGAACCCTGTGAGCTACAGACTGCTCTGGAGCACAGGGCAAGTGTGTAAGCTGCCTTTGCATTTTGGATCCCAGCCCAACCTGGGGACTGAAGCCTGACGAGGGGGTAAAAGTGGAGAAGCACATAGACCCACCTCCATCATGAAATCGATGCTGTCACCGCTCACGGAGGGAACAGTGATGTGCATCCTGGACTTGAAAATGACTGTCCCCAAGAATTAAACTATGAAATCAGTACACAGCAAAATGACAGTTTAATTTCAGAGGAAATGAAGGAGACAGACCACGACAGGACCGTGACCCGTGGGCAGGCTGGTCATTTATGGAGCAGAGGAGAGGCCATGGCAGGGAGGGGCAGTGTGACCCACACAACACGAGCACCCAGGGTCCCAGAGAGGCCAGCCCACCACGGGCATCAGTCCTCAGGGACGGCATCCAGGGAGACCACGGACCCCGGTGTTAGCGGGGATGAAACACTGGGTCAGACTCCTGGGATGGAGATGACGTCCCTGCTCGTCAGTGGGGGACCCGGGTGCCTTGCCTGCCCAGTCTTGGCCTTGGTTTTCTCATGTACAACCTTAGGATTTTATGGTGAGGATTAAATGAACTAATGTGTATAAAATGTTCAGGATGGGGCTGGACACACAGTACGTGGTATAGCACATTGGCCATTATTATTAGGGGGACAGATGAGTCTTACACCTAGACTAATGCCATCACTGAGCCTGCCAAGCCCTTGGTTGACCCTGGGACCCCTAAGGAACCCTCTGATTATGACTGACTCCCTCATAGGCTGGGAGTGAGAGGATGTCCTTATCGTGCAGACGTGGCACCCGCGGCCAGCAGGTTCTTTCCCCAGATCTGCTCATGCCCTGCTCCTTCCCCTCAAGTACCCGGCATCGCCCGCAGTGTGGCCTGGCTGAGCCCTTACCCGGCAGAAGCCACACGCCCGGCTCCTTGTCCGGTTCCTCATCCATGCTGTTCCTCAGTCCACAGCAAGGCGGGTGGTTGTCATCTGCTGTGGGTGCTGCGTCTCCACCCGGCGGCGTGACACCGAGGACGAGCCTTCTCCGTCTCAGATACCCTGCGTCCCCCGTCACATAGAGGACTGCGACGCATTTTAGTTGGATTAATCGAGTAAATGAATGAGAAGCAAAGTCCCCTTGGCATTGGAACGGGATTCCCACAGCCTGGGATGTAAAGTGGTCCAGGTGTCCATCCCAGACCATCCTGGTTCCACGGAAACTTAAGTTGCTGATTGTAGATGCAGGAACCTAGCCCCTGAGTCTGCTGTGGAGAAAGGGGGCATGTGGAGCATGTTGAGTGTCTGCAGGTCTGTGGCCAAGAGCCATGTGCTGGGTTTGCACCTCGTGGACTTGGCCGCTGGTGCTCTCGTGCTGGAGTTGGCACAGGGCATCCGAATCGCCTGCTGCGTCACAGAGTGTGCAGGGCTCCCTGGCGAGGGGCTGGCTCCTCTGCAGCCACTGAGGCCGAGACAGTGAGCCGGAGNCTCTGATTATGACTGACTCCCTCATAGGCTGGGAGTGAGAGGATGTCCTTATCGTGCAGACATGGCACCCGCGGCCAGCAGGTTCTTTCCCCAGATCTGCTCATGCCCTGCTCCTTCCCCTCACGTACCCGGCATCGCCCGCAGTGTGGCCTGGCTGAGCCCTTACCCAGCAGAAGCCACACGCCCGGCTCCTCGTCCGGTTCCTCATCCATGCTGCTCCTCAGTCCACAGCAAGGCGGGTGGTTGTCATCTGCTGTGGGTGCTGCGTCTCCACCCGGCGGCGTGACACCGAGGACGAGCCTTCTCCGTCTCAGATACTCTGTGTCCCCTGTCACAGGACTGCGACGCATTTTAGTTGGATTAATCGAGTAAATGAATGAGAAGCAAAGTCCCCTTGGCATTGGAATGGGATTCCCACAGCCTGGGATGTAAAGTGGTCCAGGTGTCCATCCCAGACCATCCTGGTTCCACGGAAACTTAAGTTGCTGATTGTAGATGCAGGAACCGAGACCCTGAGTCTGCTGTGGAGAAAGGGGGCGTGTGGAGCATGTTGAGTGTCTGCAGGTCTGCGGCCAAGAGCCATGTGCTGGGTTTGCACCTCGTGGACTTGGCCGCTGGTGCTCTCGTGCTGGAGTTGGCACAGGGCATCCCAATCACCTGCTGGGTCCCAGAGTGTGTGGGGCTCCCTGGCGAGGGGCTGGCTCCTCTGCAGCCACTGAGGCCGAGACAGTGAGCCGGAGACACTGGCTCCTGCTGGTCCTTGCTCTCCCCCATTTTTGGCGCAGCTCTTTTCCTGGCCACCTGCCCCAATGACTATGGGGACTCTGTGTGCAGTGGCAGTAGGCTTCCCTTGGTGTCTTGGTCTGTTCAGTCTCCTATAACAAAAAGTGCAATAGACTGGGTGGCTTATAAACAACAGAAATTTGCTGCTTACAGTTCTGGAGGCTGGAAGTCCAAGATCAAGGCACCAACAGATTTGGTGTCTGGTGAGGGATCCTTTCTGGTTCATAGACAGCACCTTCTCACTGTGTCCTCACATGGTGGAAGGGGAAAGGGGTCTCTCTGGGGTCTCTTTTATAAGGGCCCTAATCCCACTCATGAGGGCGCCACCCCCATGACCTCATCACCTCCCAAAGTTTCCACCTGCAATCAACATCCCGTTGAGGGTGAGGATTACAGCGTAGACCTTGGGCGGACACAGACATTCAGACCATAGCAGTTGGCTTCCTCCCAGCTCCACTGCTGTGCCACCTGTAGTCCCTCTGCTGTATTAAATCCCTTGGGCACTTGTTGGTGTGCTTTCCAGATCCATTTTCACCTCCTCCCTAACTTAGTAGAGTGTACCAGTGTCCCTTGGGGGACCACCCCTCCCCTCTATGAATCCACCATAGGTCTTGGAGGGGATCATTTCCAGACCCAGATCCCAGGTTGGGCTCCAATTAGTTTAGGCCAACTAGGATTCCCATCACCAGGGTCACCAGGAGTGTGATCCCATCAGCAGGGACACCAGGAAAGTGATCCCATCACCAGGGACACGGTGAGTGGGTGGTGGGAGAACAGCTTCTGTGGGGTGGGGCCATGCAAACGTCACTAGGGCCACCCCCTGCAGGAGGGCAGCTTGGGGTCGGTGCTGGAGAGCTGGCCGTGCTCACACTGGAGCTACTGTCTCTGGCCTTTTCAGCTGCATGGCGATGCCTCCCTTACTGGCCAAGCCCACTTGAGGCTTTTTAGTTTTTGGCCCTTTGCTATGGCAAGAATCCTAATGAAGTTCACTAAAGGCCAGGAAAAACAAAATATTCCTAAGAGCCATGAGAAAAATGCACTAATGAGAAACATACAGTTCTCAAATGAAAGAAAGAACAAACCCTTATTGAAAGGAATAAAAGACAATTTGAATGAATGGAGGAAAAAAAGTAGTTCATTGTTGGAAGTAAATACTGAGTATTATCTTTTAAAAATTAATTTGAATATGCATGTAATTCCAACCCCAAACCCCACAGACGTTGTTCCTAAAATGTGACGAAATCATTTCTAAGTTTATTTGGGGGGGATTTAATAATATTGTTAAATGTGTACGTGAGGAGCAGTGAGGGGAACTGGTCCTACCAGACACCAGACGGTGGGAAACGGCTGAAACGAATGGGAGAGAAACACTGATGGGAGAGCAGGCAACGCTACTGGGACAGAAGCAATGGTCCTGAAACCTCTGTGGCTGACCGGGGGGTCAGGGAGGTCACAGACAACGAGGGCGGGGCGGATTGCTCCACACAGGCAAGCGGGAAAATCAGTCTTCAGAGAAAAATTCAGTGAGATTCTGACTTCATGCCATACGCCAAGATGCTTTCCAAGACAATTAGAGTTAAAGGCCTAAAAATCACTTAAAAAGGTGACAACATACAGGTGAGCATTTAGCCAAGTCTAAGCACACGGAGAGTCTTCGAGGTGTAAAAGAAAAGGTAGGTGCATTTCTTTTTTTTCAAAATAGAAGCAAAACCAGTCGAGAGGGGGCATATCGAAGTCACAGGGGCTTGTCCACCCTGACATGGGGTGTGGGTTAGTTTTTTTTCTCATTAATTTTAATTTTTTAAATCAAAGGACATTTTCTCCACCATTTTTTGTGCATGCTGCATGGTTGATTCAAGAACACGCTTGAGCAACTGAACTTGGCTTCTCTCAGACAAGGCTTTTCAAAGTTGCCCAGAAGTGTTGCATGGGCTTTCCCAGGTGCCAGTGGGATGTTATGGGATCTGTAAGATCCAGGAACACCGACTTGGGCTGTAACTGGAGGAACTCGTGGAAATCCATTCCTCTATCACCCCTTCTACCAAAGTCATATGATGCTAGATTTCAGAAAGAGGCAATTTGAGTTTTCAACATGACTAAAAAAGAAAAAATAGTCCCAATCAAAAAAAAAAAAAAATGAGAGAGAGAAATAAAATGTCAGAACTGCAAATGTGCTGCATTCTAAATTATCCAAGCACTTGCTCTAATTAACATTCCAAACTAGGCAAGAGCAGAAAGTCAAAATCTACATTTAAATGAAGATCTTTGCAGCCCCTGGTCCAGGGCTTCTGTCTGCCCAGGTGTCTGTCTGCTGGG
>NW_007727342.1:281957-283420 GCF_000696425.1 Galeopterus variegatus
CAAGGCTTTTCAAAGTTGCCCAGAAGTGTTGCATGGGCTTTCCCAGGTGCCAGTGGGATGTCATGGGATCTGTAAGATCCAGGAACACCGACTTGGGCTGTAACTGGAGGAACTCGTGGAAATCCATTCCTCTATCACCCCTTCCACCAAAGTCATATGATGCTAGATTTCAGAAAGAGGCAATTTGAGTTTTCAACATGACTAAAAAAGAAAAAATAGTCCCAATCAAAAAAAAAATGAGAGAGAGAGAGAAATAAAATGTCAGATCTGCAAATGTGCTGCATTCTAAATTATACAAGCACTTGCTCTAATTAACATTCCAAACTAGGCAAGAGCAGAAAGTCAAAATCTACATTTAGATGAAGATCTTTGCAGCCCCTGGTCCAGGGCTTCTGTCTGCCCAGGTGTCTGTCTGCTGGGGCTCCCAGGGACTGGGAATTCAAGGCACAGGTGACCCACACTGGTCCATTTTGCTCAGGAAGGGGGCCGGTAGAGGTCTCAGGTTGGACCTGTCCCTCCCCCACAGTATAAACACACAGGTGTGAGGGACACAGTGTTGTCCAGGTGTGCGGCAGAGACCGTGCCTGAAGGTTACTGAGGAGTGTATTTCCAATGCAGAGTTTGGTGTTCATCCAGGATCAGCCAATTGCATTCACGCTCAGAAACGGTTATCTTCTCCCAGGGACTCAGGGGCCCAGCTGTGCATGCTGCCCTCTGTGCGTGCCCTGCAAATGAATTGTCCCTTGGACACAACTTGCCCTCCCCCAGAGAGGATGTCCCCACACCTCTGCAAACTTTGCTGATAGCTCATTCTGTCTCGCAGGGCCTGGTGGGCAGTATGGAAATTCGTCCACACTGCTTCACAAACTGCTTAGACACAGACATCAATGCAAAGAGATAAAGCCAAAAGCCACATTCGGCCCACAGGACCAGGCAGCTTGGTAAACAGTTGAGTCACAGGATCCGGCCCTGAGATCCAGTGCTCCAGCCCCACCCGAGGGTCCTCCTGCCCCTGCATGGAGTAGAAACCCCCAGTGTTCCGCTTCCTCTGGGAAGAGCCTCCTTACCTGGGCAGTTTCCTCTTTGCAGGGAGCTAGGCAGGGAGGAGACTTTGGGCACCTGCTGAGCTCAGGCCAAGTGACCTCCTTTGTCATTTCCCTGTTCCATGAATGACGCGAGAGGCAGTAATAATCCCAGGTGCCCCACACCCACGGGCAGACATCCCATCCCAGGCTCCACCTGTGCCATCTCTAATCTTTACAGCTTCTCGTCAAGCAGGCTGAACTCCCACCGTTGCACAAATGGAACAGAAAACAGCACCAGCCTTCTGAGCAGCTGAGCAAAGAACATGTCCAAGGCCACCCAACTCATCCAAGAGGGCATCAAGGATTTACTGGGGTTAGGACAGTGAGCTGCAAGTCCCCGGAGCTGCTGCCACAAGCCCTGACCTTCTGAAGCTTCCT
>NW_007727342.1:283667-288932 GCF_000696425.1 Galeopterus variegatus
GCCATCTCTAATCTTTACAGCTTCTCGTCAAGCAGGCTGAACTCCCACCGTTGCACAAATGAAACAGAAAACAGCACCAGCCTTCTGAGCAGCTGAGCAAAGAACATGTCCAAGGCCACCCAACTGATCCAAGAGGGCATCAAGGATTTACTGGGGTTGGGACAGTGAGCTGCAAGTCCCCGGAGCTGCTGCCACAAGCCCTGACCTTCTGAAGCTTCCTGAAACAGTCTTAGATGTTTTCTGGGAACTGGGTAGGTTGCAGTACATGCCTCTGATCTGGTCTTCTGTGTGCACACTGATCTCATGTGGGCTGTGCAGTTTGCTGGGCGCTCACGTTATGTGGGGGCTTGGGCTAGGCTTTGAGCATTTGCGGGATTCCCTCAGCCTCACGCAGGGATGCAAAAGAAGACTCCTGTCTTAGGATGAAGAACTGGTGCTCAGCAGGACCAGGCATCTCCCCCAAATGCACACCCCCAGTACGTTCCAGAGCCAGTCTCCGTTCTGCTGAAGGTTTTGGCCTGGAACTGGGCTCCCCATGGGTGGTGTGTCCACACTACTGACATGTTAACTGACAAGCTGGCAGTGCCCGGCCTCCGTGAGAGACCCTGTGGAAGAGGCCAATCTTGGGGCAAGAGTCGGAGCTTCAAGCTCCTGGCAGAAGTCCCCCTTTTCAACAGCTCTGAGCAGCACTGGGCATTGGAGGGCAGAGGGAAGTCATTTCTTTTCTTTTTGTTAGTTGGCAAAGTTCATGTGTCTTCCTACAGCTCCCACTTGTCTTTCCAATATCTCTCTCCAGCTCGGCCTTGTCTCACCTGCAAAGGAGCTTCCCTTCTGCCCAGGCCTCGCCTCTCGCTCACTCACTCATTCCTTCACCCAGCACGTGTGGGCCTCCACAGTGCACCGGCTGTCAGCTCAGGTGAAGAGCACTGGGACAAGATGGAAGGTCGAGCTCCAGGACAGCAGTGGCGTGGGCTTGCAAGAGGCCTTGCCTGGGCATGTACGATGCATTTGGGGTCCACACGCAGCTTTCCCTGGAAATGCTGGGAGCAAAAGGCAGTTAGTCTGCAAGATTCCAGTTGGTCACCATCTCTGTCTTCATCGGTCACCATTCCTTCCCCCACAGGACACAGGCTACAATACCCCCCAGACATGCCTGGTCCCCTCTCCTTCTTTGGACAGCCTGGCGTGTGTGTGGGGTCCAGACCCAGTCTTCTCTTTGTCTTACAGAGGAGAGTTAAGCATCATCCCAGTGCTGCCTGGCCACCACTCCCATATCCCCGAACAAATCCCCACTAATGATTCTTTTCCACAAGGTGAAAGAGTCAGTAAGTGAGTTTTTTTTCCAAGGCTGGGAACAGGGCTGTTTGTCATATGAATAGTAAGTTCTGTGTTTACAGCAGAACTGAGTTTGAACTGCTCTGATAGAAAAAAAATCCATTCGGTTAAATGTGATTTTCAGGCCCCTCACTTCTGCAGCTGAGGAAACGGACCAAGAGACAGTACGCTTTTTAGCTTATCTAAAAATTCTCCATAATAGGGCTGTTTACAAGAAACTTAGGATTCAGGGTTCAGGTCTACAGAGAGGTCTCACCCAAGATGCTAGTTTTGTATTTCACAGATGCAACTCCTGGAAGAAAATGAGATGGTCTTATTGAAACCAGGGGACAGACCACGATTTCCCCCAGCTCTTCCCCTGACCCCCATCAGAGCAGGCCTCAGCGAGAGGAAGGGGCAGATGGCAAAAAAAAAAAAAAAAATCTGTTTAACCAGGGAGGATGGGCTGGATTCCTAGGAGCAGTGATAAGTGTGGAGTAACAATAATGGAAGAGTTGAAGTTGTGCCCGCTGGTACCTGTCACCTTCCCGCCCAGTACCCCTTGTTCCCATAATCTTATAAGTTGATGTTCGGTTTTCCATCAAGCTGGAAGAGATGCCCCAAAGATCACCAGGAGAACTTATGAGTTTGTTTTGCAGAAGAGAATAAAGGCTCTCAAAGGAATTGCGACCACAGGAGGACCCAGCCCAGCTTTCGCTGGCACCGAGGAGCCTAGGATCTTACCTGGAGTCATGGAAAACACAGATTTTCCCTGAACTACCCCGAGACTCTCTGTCCCTTGCCTCCTAGCCCTATAAAACTCCTCACCTTCCGTTCCTGTGGGAAGAAGGGTCAGAGAAACTCAGGCTCACCTGTCTTCCCACTTCGGTGAATTTGAATAAACCTTTCTCCACCTCCAAGCCCGTGTTTTAGTGTTTGATTTAGATGGGCATCGGCACGTGAACCTGGAACTTTGGGTTCTGGAAGCACCATTAGACCTGGAGAACGTGGCTGCGTGAGAAGCCCCCACTCCATTTCAGTGCCCACCCCCAGGCTTCCTCTGCAGGGTAGCGGGAGCTGCCACATGGGCCACAGTACGACGGTGGCCCCGGGTCTCAGTGCCAGGCTGGACCACGGAGCTGAGTCACGTTGGTCTACAGCAACTCTCCTAAGCCCAGACTTGAGGAAAGAGCTTGAGCGAGGTGGGGATTCCTTGTTAGGGCCTCAGTGTCCTAACATTCAATGTAAAGCCATCAGTGCACCGAGCTGATTTGTTGGTGACAGACTGCTTCCTACAGAGGCCCAGCTCTCTCATCATGTCACTCAAAAGGCCTCTTGCTCATGGGGCCTTGGGTTTTCTGTGCATTTAATATTGTACAGAAAAGTATCCAAGAGTCTTCTGGCCCCAAGGGTTGCTTGTTCCATGAAATACCTAATGGAGTCACCCCTGGGAGCAAGAGAAGTTAGGCTGGGATCCAACCGATCCCAGAGGAGAAGGGACCCAAAGCACCCAGGAAGTACCATGAGTTAGAGGAGGATAAAATAGAGACACACCCCAGGAAGGCTGCTTATAAATTTTCAGACGGGTCTGCGTGAGCCACCTCCTTGCCTGGCAGTTAATGGACCCTTAATGAGCTGATGACAGCTTAACCACCCCACCCATCAGCATGCCACACCGGGAAATTTGCAGATTACAAAAACCACCGCACCTGTGTGCTGCAGATGACCACTATACGACCTTCTACTGTGACACTAGACAGGAAGGGACAGAGTTAAAGAGAAAGTGACTTCACTGTGCACAGCCAGAAACTTCAGAAACTCGGGGACTCATGACAGGAAGCTGATACAGTCTCACACTGGCCTGTTAGGCCTTAATCACCGTAGATCCTCCCCCACGGCTGAATATTCCTCCTTCTAGTTAGGACAGAGAAGCACCCATCTCAGAACAGCACAGAAACCCTCCCTCTAAGAATCCAGGGTGCTCCCCAGTCGCGGGGTCACCCGCACACGCATCTGCGCGGACTTTCACTTTGTAATGAAGTCCTAGTGTTTGAATGTCCTGTAGGTCTTTCCCGCTTCCTTTCCTTTGCTGATCACTGTGATGCAGACTCCACTCGGTCCCGTGAGAGATTTTTCTCCATGGCTTGACCAAAAGCCTGTGTCTGCCACCCAGTAACAGGTTCAGGACTCACTGCGACCTGGTCCGTCTTTCCCTCTGCTCTGTGGGTGACGGGGAGAGATCCGGCCCACCCACAGTGCTGGAAACATTTCTCTTGCTGAAGAGGAATGGGAGAGCTCTGCCCTGTCCTGTGAGCGGCGAGGAGAGGGACCTCCCCACATGCTGCTGCCCCAGGGAAGGACAGAAGTGCTGACGTTATGGAGGCATGTTGTTTTCAGCTTCTAGGTGTGAATTTCAATTGCTTTGAAATGATATACTTTAGACTAAATGCTTTTAAAATACTCATTAGAATTGATGTAACGGTAGAGTTAACACTGTTTGTATCTGTTCCTCCAAATAAAAGCAACTTTCTATTTAAATGTAGTTGGCATCCCAAAAGAAAAGTTTAAGGGGAGCCATCACTAATTAAAGATGAAGACGGTGAGAAGAGGGAAGACTTGGCATAGAACTGGTCCTTCTTGGAGCAGCTCAGCTTCCAGAAAGGAACAGGGAATGCTGAGGGTGGGGAAGAGCTTTGGGTTCAGATAGGGGACCAAGCTGTCATCAGGGGGCCACAGGCTTAGGGGACCGCAGGCGATGTTGCAGTTGGCTTTTGGGGCCAGGAGTTTCTGATATGTAACTTTGGAGTCCAGGACAGCAAAGGCAGGCAGCTCAGGTGCCAAATGCCATGACTTGGGCAGGTCCTTTTGGGAACCAGACACAGGGAGAGGCCCCATGGAAGTGCTCTGGTCACCATCCCACTGAGCCCAGACTTCCCGTCACCCTCAGCCCTGCACCATCTTCCCAGCTGAGGTCCCACCATTATGAAGCAGAGACTGGCTGTCCTGCCATACCCGTTGCAAACTGCTGACCTGCAGAATTCATAAGTATAATAAAACAGTCTGTATTTCACTCCAGCACATTCAGATTGGCTGTCACACTGCAGGGAATGCCACCTGAAGGCCTCACCTCTCCTGCCCTCCCCTTTCCTCCACCTCGTCCTGGGCTGTGGTGTGAGTTAGGAGCTTCTGTGGCACACACTGCTGGAGAGGCCGTGTCTCGAATCTCCCAGGCATCCACCTGTCCTGCCAGGTCCTACTGGTGGTGGATATTTATTGCCCCTACCTAATCTCCTTTCTCCAGTCTCTCCCAAATCATAATAAAAACAACACAATTGCTAGCATTATCATTTTTCTAACACTTGACAATTTAAGAGGTACTTTCAAATATTATAATTCATTAACTAGAGCAACGATTAAGGTAGAGATTTTTATTCCATTTTTATAGAAATTCCAAAGCTCAAAGAGGCAACATGACTTGATCAAAGTCACTTAATATTAATAGAAAAACTAAACTACCAAAGACAGCCCCTGGATCTGGGCTGTTTTGTTCCCCTTTCCCCAGTGCTCGCTACGTTTTTTCCAAATGCTTTGCGTGCCACTCAGGCACCTGCAGAATTGGCCCAAATGAGCCTCCTTCTCTGTTTCTTTTATAGCACCAAATTCCTCTTGGGAATTAGCAAGGCCATGAATACCAAGTGAAAATAAAAACCAGGTCCGATATCTTTCTTTGCCCGTGGGGGAAACACACCATGGAATCATCTTGTTTCCTCTTTTGCTTTTATGGCCAGGGAGCTCAGGACAGCCTGAGTGCAGCTCAACCTTAATAACAGTGCAGGACTCCAGGCTCTGCCGCCTGAACTACACTGCTCCTGTGCTTCAATTTTTATTCTTTCTACATTGTATTTCTCCCTATCCCAGCATTTTATTTATGTAGCAATAAGTTATGGATTT
>NW_007727342.1:289333-310271 GCF_000696425.1 Galeopterus variegatus
CTCCAGGCTCTGCCGCCTGAACTACACTGCTCCTGTGCTTCAATTTTTATTCTTTCTACATTGTATTTCTCCCTATCCCAGCATTTTATTTATGTAGCAATAAGTTATGGATTTCTGTCTATTTTGTTCATTGATGAATTCCCAGAGCCTAGGACACAGAGGAGGCACTTGCTAAATGAATGAATAAATGCATGAATCATTCCCCTGGTCATTGTAGGCACCTATGAAAGCCACATCGAAACAGCTAGTTTATCAAACACATTGCCAGACAGTGGAATTTAGTCATTATTTCGAAGCAGAAAAACCTCACTCTGTGAAATGAAGCTACTTCCAACTTCCACTTGGTCAGAATCAGAAACATACTTGAGTCCTTGCCAGTGAGACCTACTTTCTAGCAATTTGCCTCAAACCTGACAGCAGCAGGTCTCATGTTTAGAGCAGCCACTGATCTCTGTCCTCCGGCACCCGAAGTGGTTTAACTCCTGGGATTGAAATAACAGAACACTGCCGTGAGGCCCTTTTCAGATAAATTGTAAGATCTGAATTCTGATATTTCAGAAAGGGGAAAACAAAATACCTCTCATTTGCAAAAGTTAGGATTGTCTACTTTAAAAAAGTAGGAAATCATTATTAGGAGTAATGATATAATTCAGAATAACTTCAATCCCTCAGATCAGTAGCTTTCTTATATAACAGAAAGGACCCACTAAAAATATCTCCATTATAACAGCAACAAAACAAATAAAACACATAGTCATAAACTCACAAGAAACACTGAAACAGATTCTACAGAAGAGATACAAAGGAAGATTTGAATAAATGCAAAAGAATATCATATTCCCAGATGAGAGCTGGACTTTTCAAAGATGTTGAATCTCCCTAAATTAAGTGATTAAAAAATTAGAATTCCAATGAAAATCCCAGTAGGACCTTATGGAATGTATCTTTGATTTGGAAGTTTTTTCTTTCTTGAAAAATAAAATAATAGATAAACAAAAATATTTCCCTATGAAATGGCTCTACATTAATCAAACTATATTAAAAAAATGAGAGGAGAGAGAGATCGAGAGAGACAGATCCATGCAGTAACAGGAAACATAGTTCAGACATTGATATAAGTTATAGAATTATATATATCAAATGTTAAAGGAGAACAAAATGAAATGTTTAGTGACAGAAGAGGCATCAGGTGAAAGTTTCCATGGCTTGGCTGACAAACAAGGGCTGTGGGTGCTGCTGGCCTGAACTGGAGAGGGCAGGTGCCGGGTGCGGCCGTGGACAGCGCAGGCCAGGGCTCAGCTATGCTCATGGCTGTCCCTGGATGAGAGCACTGGAGAGCCTGTACATGTGGAACTTCGCAGTGCAGGAATCAGGCTGCTGGCAGACACCCCAATGCCCTAGGAAGCACATGGAACCACCGGGAAGTGTTCTTGTCAAAAGGAAACGTGGGCCTGGATTTGACGATGTGTTTCCGAGCCCCTTCCAGCTAAGAGGAAATATCCAGGATTGAGGAACCAGTTAAATGACACCTCAAGGAAGCAAACAGACAAATGCAGCATGAGCAATGTCTGCAGGACAGATGTCCACATTTCTTCAACAAGTCCATGTCTGAGCCTCAGAATGTGGCCCCAGAGATGAGACAGGTTCAAGGAAGCAAACAGACAAATGCAGCATGAGCAATGTCTGCAGGACAGATATCCACATTTCTTCAACAAGTCCATGTCTGAGCCTCAGAATGTGGCCCCAGAGATGAGACAGGATACCCAGAGCCACATGGGGCCTCACCTGGATCTCTATCCCAGTGGCCGCGCAAAGGGACATTGACGAGCCATTCGGGGAAATGTGAGCATGATCCGGGCCCCAGAGGGTCACCAGGGATGGCGCTGGAGCAGAAGTCGTACCTCTGCGTCCATATCTTTAGATATGAACACCCAGTGCACAGGCAGGAAATGGCACAAAGTCTAGTTTGCTTTAAGAAATTTTAGCAGCAAAGAGCAAAAAGAAGAAAGAAAGGGATGGTGCCAGTTCAGCTCGTCTGAGAAGCAGATGCGCAGGTGGAGTGAAACAAGCGAGAAATTTATTAGGGAAATGCCTGGACTGGGAGGGCCCGAGTGAAGGCCAGTGGGAAGGCGGCTGCAGGTTTCATGCCACACCTTGGACCTCAGCAAGGATAGCTTGGAAGGCTATGGGGTGTGTCCCCTGGGGCCAGCCTGCCTCAGTATCCCTGCTGCAATCAGTCACTGGCTGGAGCAGCCCGTGGGAAGCGTGTCCTAAGCATAAATGTGGGGATGGATTTCAGAGCAGCCACGGGGCCCTCACCAAGGAGCTCCCCACTGGTGACAGGAACCAGCACTGACAATTGCTGAATCCGGCAATGGATACACCAGGATCCTTACAGAGTTTGCTCTGCTTTTCTGAATGTTTGAAAACTTCTGTAACAACTTACTTATGTGCACCTGCTTTGCATTGGCCAGTCCTCACTTTCCATGCAGGGAGTTATCAGATCATTGATAAACACAGGAATACACAGCTCATCCCAGCAGTGGCCAAGGCAGTGGGGCCAGGGGTTAAAGACCAAACCCTAGAGCCAACCTCCAGGTGTGAATCCCAGCTCTGCTCCTGACCAGCTACGTGACCACGGGCAGGTGGCCTAAACTTCACGTGCCTTCATTTCCTCCTCTGTTGAGTGGGGACATGGCTCACTCCGTGGAGAATTAGAAGTCGGTCAGTGTCAAGTGCTCAGAACAGAGTCCGGCCTCTGGTGGGTTTAGAAGTGGGGAAAGTGGAACCCCACAAGTCCTGGGGTGCCCACCCTTTGTAGCACCAGGCATCTCCTTGTGACGGTGACAGACAGCAAAGTCCACAGGTCTGGGAAGCTTTCCAGAAATGCCATAAAGTTTAAGGGCATGCCTCTCTAACAGAATGGGATGGTCCCATTTTTCTTTAAAAACTGGGCATGCATCACCCTCTATCTAACGGGACATGCTTCATTTCTGTGTCCTGCCACTTTTCACTTGTCTACCGCGGTTGTCTCCTCCTCATATAACTAAGAAGACTGGAAGGAGCCAGTGCCCGAGTGGGCTGAGATCTGAAACCCTTTGGTGGCCATTCATCAAGCCACACCTCCTGCAGGGCCAGCAGGGAGGGGGCCAGGTGGTGACTCTCAGCCCTGGAGGAGGTCTGTCCACACGGACCAGGGCACCCACAGAGACAGCGGCATCTTACCCGGGGCTGACGATGCTCCCTGCCCACCCCATTCAGCAGCATTGGTCAAAAGCACACGTCCAGGCACCAGCGGCTGGTGGGCTTCCTCGGTTCATGCTACTCATGAGAACGCCCCTGAGGGGAGGCCCTGCGTCCTCTTCTACACAAGAACAGGGGCTCAGACGCCAACTACCAGGGGTACAGAGTAAGTGGGAGAGCTGAAAGGTGAGCAGAGCTTCCCCCACCCCAAATGCTGTAGGCAGATCCTACAGCCCCAGCACCAGAGCAGGGACTTAAGGCAGGTCAGGGGCTGAAGGGCAGAAAGGGTCCCAGGCATGCTGAGGGGGCCGAGACCTCAGGCGGGTGAGCATCTGGGCTGGCTGAACAGGGGCTGGGCATGGGGGACACACCAGAGCAGAGCCAAGGGGATGGCCTGTGAGGCTGCACTTGGGGAAAGTGCTTTTCAGTAGGTCTGGAGTTGTGGATAGAGGAAGGAGGATGGGTTGAGGGCGAAGCTGGGGGCGCTGGAGGAATGGGGCCTGATGGTGAACTTGACCAGTCTGGGCTTCTGACTCTGCATTTATTGGCTCAATTAACTGATCAAAAGGCCGAAGACTCACCACAGACAGATGGAGAGAGGGGGACCCTGTCCTCTACATCCCATCCCACCAGGCTCTGAAGCCCCAGACCATCAGCGGGTGTGAGGGGTGGGCCTCAGACAGCAGCCAGGGAGCCCACAAACACCCACAGCAGCCCACAGGGGAGGACTCCCAGGAGCAGCCCCCAGGTGTGTGAGGCCCAGTGACAGGGCCCCGGAGTCCTCTGGGCACTGCCGGGAGAGGCTGGCTGCCAGTGCCGGGTCTGGCCTGGGCTCTCTCCCCTTCACAGCCTCTGCTCTAAGAAGCAGGTGTGGGCTGACCTGGGGGTCTGTGTTGCTGGTGGGGAGGGCCCCCAGTGAGAGCAGTTACCACCCCGGTGACTTTACAGGTGCAACTTCTTCCTTGGGATGATTCTCACCTGGGAAGAAAGCTGGAGGCAGCCCTGCTGGCCATGCTCACAGGCCTCCAGCAGCCGGCCACAGCTGGCAGGGAGTCCCCAGGGCCGGGGTTGTGGAGCCTCCCTTGCTCTCTGCACACCCAGGCTCAGGGATGGAAAGGCCTGGGACAACCACACAGGTGCACGGGGTCAGCACTGAAGGACCATGCAGCACAGCAGAGGAAAGTAGAGGGAACTCACGGGAGGTTTGACAAGGAGCTATCGGACCAGATAGAGTATCGCTCCCATCCTCCAACATTAATAATCAGGATAGGCATTTCCATTGTTGTGCAAAGAGTCATTCAAAAAAAAATTCATGAGTATTAAAATCACTTACTGTGTGTCTCAGAAATCTAATTGCTATGATTAAACCTAATAAGCATGAGTCACTAATCAGAAACAAATGCGAGACTGCGATTTTCTTGTGAAAAGCATCGTCTGAAGCCAACCCTGACCTCAGTAGTTAGTGTCCCTCACGCTCCAAGTGCAAACATCTGACGGATGAAACTAGATGAAACGCAGGCAAGAGAGACACAGCGCTCTTGTCAAAACTGGCGTGTCAGGGTAAAGGCAGGCAGTCTGAACGGTCGTGGTGATCAGCATTTCACTGTGCAGGGCTGGGGTTCCCTGACAAATATTCAAGTTTCTGTGTTTCCCAAAGATGCCATCAGACAAGCAGCCTTAACATGCCATTCCACAACAGAGAGAAACAGCAACTTCAAACAGCGTCAGCCTCCTGAGACAACAGACCCAGGAGACAATACGCCCCAGTGCCTTGAGCTTTCAAATTCCCCCAGATACTGATACGTTGCATCAGACTGTTCCCCAGGCTCCAAGAAATAAGGAGCCAACCACATGTCCAGAAACAGACCAAACAGCTGAAACAATTTAATATCAGGGACAAGAGCTTTGGGGTCAGTCTTTGGTTCAAATCCTCAAGATCTCTGCAATGTGGATGACTAGTTGTTTCTATGCCTCATGGTCAGTATGTGGAAAGTGGGGCCGCAACACCTACTTCACTGGCCACTGGAATGAGTTAATATGAACAAACTCACAGTTGAGTCCCTCTGGGGAACTGATAAGCCCCACCAGAGTTCCAGGACTCTGGCTTGGGTGTTCCTGATGCAGACTGGATGCTGAAGACGTGAGACTTCACATTCAACCACATGAATGCACTTAGCTCTTCAGAAACTCCCTTCCAGTGACCACAGAAATGACTAGTAGTCACAGGCATCAGGCCAGCCTTGCAACTGAACAACAGAAGAGTTGACGTGCCCTACTATACAGTCAGGGCACCCTTTTGTGTCCCTCGAATGTCTCTGAACTAGTAAAAGAATAAATAACTGTCATACTATACCCACTCCCGTCACAGCTGAAACAATGCATTTCCACTGGAGCCACCTAATTCCATAACTGATAAGCTGCACGTTATGGGCAGGCTGACATTTGCTGTGTTTCTGTGCAGAGAAAAGAGAGCTGCCACCAAAGCAAACTTTTATTAATAGACAAAAGTACCAGGATCTTCAAGGAGCAGGGAAACCTCCTGCCACACAGATGTGTCTCACAAAATCCGACCCCATTCCTACCTATTTAAACCAGGAATGCTATGTGGCTTTTCTTGCCTATTTGGGACTCAGGAGCAGCCACAAGCACTGAACTGCACAGCAGTGGAAGTGCCTATCAATCATTAGGATATTACTCGCCTTTCGTGTGCCATCTGATTATTTACACTTCCTTCTTTACTTCATTTACTTGCAAAGTTTCTTATTAATTGAAAAAATGTGACTGAGCATTTGCCAGGACCCATTTAGGTTCTGAGAAATATTTATCCCTTACTGAGCATTGTTCTGCAACCACCTAATAAATCTTAAAAGTAAGAAACAAAGAAATAAACAGTACCCAAGTAGCTTAATTGCAAACGAAAACAAAGTTCAAGAATATTTATACGAGTACAAAAACATTCAGCACCCCAAAAGACAAAATTCACAATTTCTGGCATTTAAGAGATCACCGGGCACCCAAAGAATAAAAAAATACAATAATCAGGAGATAAATCAATTAGACCTAACTCAGAACTGACACAGATGTTAGAATTTGAAGATAACAACAGTAAAAACAGTTGTTATGATTGAATTAATTCTATATGCTCAAAAAGTTAAGCAGAGACATGAAAAAAAATATATATATATGCAGTCGAACCTCTGAATCCGTGGTTTCCAAATCAGTGTATGCAGCCAATCATGAATTGAAAGTATTTGAAAAAAAGTCTGTACAGAGAGTTGAGCATCTATAGATTTTGGTGTTCGTGGGAGGTCCTAGAATCAATTTCCCATGTATAGCAAGAGAGTACAGTATGCACACACACACATACGCACACAAATACACACACACAGATATATTCAAATCAATTTTATAGAGGTAAAAATTACAATGTATGAGATGGAAAATACCCTAGATGGGATTAACAGATTAGAGACACTGAAGGAGAAAAATTAGTAAATTTGAAGATACAGCCACAGAAACTACCAGAAATAGAAATGAAAAACACAGAGAAAAAGTGAGAAGAGCATCAGTAAGTTATAAAACTAATTCAAGTGACCTAATATATGTATAATTGGAGTGTCTAAAGGGGTTGGGGAAGAAAGAATATTTGAAGAAATAATAGCCCAAATGTTTCCAAATTGTATTATAAACCTACAGATCCAAGAAGCTCAACAAATCCTAAGTGAATAAAACATAAAGAAAAGCACACCAAGGCACATTATAATCTAATTGTTTAAAACCAGTAATGAAGAGAAACATCTTAAAAGCAACCAGAGGAAAAGGACATGCTATAGACAGAGGAACAAATATAAGATGACAGCAGATTTCTTGCTGAGGCCATGCAAGCAAGATGTTGGAAAGACAAATTTGAAGTTCTGAAAGGAAAAATAAGATCACCTTAGAAATCCCAGCAACTAATTTTTTTTGTGGATATTGACAAACTGATTCCAGAGTTTATATGGAAAGGCAAAAGACCCAGGATAGCAAAAAAAATTCAAGAACAAAGTTGGAGAACTGACACTACCTAACTTCAAGACTTACTATAAAGCTACAGGAATCAATACAGTGCAGTACTGAAGAAAAATTAGACAAATGGATTAATGGAACAGAATAGACAACCCAGAGATAGGCCTTTATAAATATATTTGACTGATCTTCAACAAAAGAGCAAAGGCAATACGATGGAGCAAAGACAGTTTTTTCAACAAATAGTGCTGGAACAATCACACATCAATAGGCAAAAAAATAATTCTAGACAGAGACTTTACGCCCTTCACCAATTTAACTCAAAATGGAACATAAACATAATATGCAAAACTATGAAACTCCTAGAAGACAATAGAGGAGAAAACCCAGATGACCTTGGGCATGACAATGACATTTTTGATATGAGTACAACACCAAAGGCACAGTCCATGAAATCCAAGAAATAATTGATAAGCTGGACTTCATTGAAATGAAAAGAACTCTGCCCTGTGAAGTACGATGTCAAGAGAATATGAGCCACTGACTGGTAAAAAATAATTGCAAAAACACATTTGCTATCTACAATACAGACAGAACCCTTAAAAGTCAACAATAAAAACAAACAACCCAACTAAAAATAGGTGTCAAAGACTTTAACAGCCACCTCACCAAAGAAGATATACAGATGGGAACAAGCATATGAGAATATGCTCCACATCATAAATCATCAGGGAAATGCAAATTAAAAGAACAATGAGATACCAGTACATCTGCCTGTTATTAATATTAGTCCATCTGTATTAGTCCATTTCTGTTGCTTATAACATAAATACAAGAAACTGGGTTATATATAAAGAAAACAAATTTTTTCCTTACACTTTCACAGGATGGGAAGTCCAAAGTCCAGGGAACATAGCTAGTGAAGGCATTGGTGGTGGCAACAGTGACCCATGGTCTTACATGGCAGAAAATGGTGGAGCAGAGAGATACTAACCTCTTAGGCACTCTCATTTTAAAGCCCTCAGAACCATGTCCCTGACCACTATTATTAATCCATTCACTATGCCATGGTCTTAGAACCTAATCACCTCTTCACAGCCCCACCTTTTAATTACCATAATAGGATTTCTTACCCTCAACAGTTACAGTGGGGATTAAGTTTTGTGAGGACACTCAACCCAAGGCAGACACTTATTAGAATGGCCAAAATCCAGAACACTGATAACATCAAATGCTGGAAAAAATGTGGAGCAACAGGAACTCTCATTCATCCCTACTGAGAATGCAAAAGGTCACAGCCACTTTGGAAGACAATTTGGCAGTTTCCTACAAAACTATACATACTCTTACCATACCATTTAGCAATTGCTCTTCTTGGTGTTTACCCAAAGGAGGTGAAAACTTATGTTCGCACCCCCCCCACACACACACACAAATGTGTATAGCAGCTTTATTCATAATTGCCAAAACTTGGAAGCAATCAAGATATCCTTCAGTAGGTAAATTGTTAAACTAATTGTAGTACAATTGACAATGGAATTTTCAGTACTAAAAAGAAATGAGGTATCAAGCCATGAAAAGACATGGAAAAAACTTAAGTTCATGTTAGGAAGTGAAAGAGGTCAATCTGAAAGGCTACATCCTGTGTGATTCCAACTCTATGATATTCTGGAGAAGGGTAAATTATAGAGACAGTAAGAAGATCAAAAATTTCGAAGGGTTAGCAGAGAGGGAGGGATAAACAGGAGTGACACAGAGGATTGGGGGGTAGTGTAAAATCAAATAGGTATATGATACCATCATGGCAGACACGTGTCCATATACATTTGTCAAAATCCATATAACTATACAACAGCAAGAGTAAACCATAATGTAAACTATGACTTCGGGTGACAATGATGTTGGTGTAGGTTAATCATTTGTAGCAAATACAATGCTCCGGTGGTGGGTGTTGATAAACGGAGAAGCTGAGGGGGAGGGGCAGTGGCAGCTCATATGTAGGAATTCTCTGTACTTTCCTCTCGATTTTGCTGTGAACTTAAAACTGCTCTTAAGAAATAGAGTCTTTTTTAAAAGTCAACCTATCATTCTATATTCAACAGAAGTATCTTTCAAAAATGAAGGCAAAATACTTTTTCAGAAACTCAAAAGCTGAAAGCATTTATTATCAGCAGAGCTCCACTACAAAAAAA
Organism: Galeopterus variegatus; assembly: GCF_000696425.1. Taxonomy (NCBI): domain Eukaryota; kingdom Metazoa; phylum Chordata; class Mammalia; order Dermoptera; family Cynocephalidae; genus Galeopterus; species Galeopterus variegatus. The sequence goes on from NW_007727342.1 coordinate 298,774, forward strand.
ATGTTAAACGAAGTCCTTCAAGAACAAGGAAAATGACACCAGATGGAAGAAAGAAGTCTACACAAAGAAATTCAGAACAAGAGGAAATGGTAACTACATGGGTAAATATTTTTTAAAAATATTCTTATTATTTAATAGCTTTTAAACATAATTGTTTGAACTTAATGTGGAGTTTACAATGTGTATAAGTAAAATGTGTGACAGCAATGGCATAAAGAAAGGGAGGGGAGGGCTGGCCTGGTGGTGCACTGCTACAGTGCGCCGCTTGGGAGCGTGGCGGCGCTTCCGCCGAGGGTTCAGATACCACATACAGACCGGTTCCCGCTCACTGGCTGAGCGAGGTGCGGGCGCAGCACCGAGGGTTGCGATTCCGTTGCCGGTCCCGGTCCGGTACGGGCGCAACACTGAGGGTTGCAATCCGTTGCCGGACATGAAAAAAGACAAAAAAAGGAAAAAAAAAAAAAAAAAAGAAAGAAAGGGGGGGGAGAAATTCAAATACACTGTTATGAGATCTTTATATTATACATGATGTGGCATGACATTACTGGAAGGCAGACTATGATAAGTTGTTCAGGTATACCACAAACCCTGAAGCAACCACTAAAATAACAATACAGGGAGTTATAGATAACAAGCCAACAAAGGAGACAGTCATTTAAAGAAACACACAAATTATATCTTTAAAAGTTAGAAAAAGAAAAAAATTGGAACAAAGAAGAAATAAGAAAATAGAAAACAGAGAGCAAGATGATACATTCAACCTAATAATGTAAATAATCACATTACATATAAATGGGCTAGACAGTACCATCAAAAGGCACAGACTGCTAGATATATATAAAGATGACCCGTATATACACTGATTACAAGACAATATTTTAAATATAAAGACAAAAATAATTTAAAAGCAAAATGAGGGAAATAAGATATACCTTTTATATTAGTCTGCTCAGTCTGCCATAACAAAATATTGCCGACTGCATAGCTTAAACAACAGAAATTTATTTTCTCAAGGTTGTGGAGGTTAGAGGTTCCAGATTGAGGTTCTGGGCAATTCAGTTCATGGTGAGAACTCCCTTTCTGGCTTGCAGATAGCTGCTTTCTCACCACGTCTTCACATGGCCTCTCCTCTGTGCATGTGAGAGGAGTAAAAGCACATGGTGTCTCCTCCTTTTCTTATAAGAAAGGTAGCCCTATAGGATTAAGACCCTACCTTTATGACCTCACTTAACCTATGTGGCCTTCCAATGGGCCCTGTCTCCAGATATAGTTACATTGGAGGGTACAGCTTCTGTATATGAATTTTGGGGTTGGAAGGACATAATTCAGTCATAACACCATCTAACACTGGATGTAACAAAGGTATAAAGGGAACGTTAATATTAGACAAAGTAGATTTTAGAGCAAAGAATATCACTGGGGAAAAGTAAGGCCATTTCAAGATGACAAAGCAGCTGGCCAGGAAGACATAACAATCCTAAACATTTGTGCATCTAACAAGAAATATTTAAAATACATGAAGCAAATACTAAAAGAATTAGAAGGAATGATAGAAAAATCCACAATTAGAGTTGGAGATTTCAATACCCCTCTCTCAATAATTAATAGAACAAACAGACAGAAAATCAGTAAGGATATAGAAGATGTGAAAAACAGCATGAACCAACTTGACCTGATAGACTCTTACATAACATTCTACCCAACAACATCAGAACACACATCTTCTTGCAAGCATTTATAAGGATAGGCCATATTCCAGGTCATAAAATATCTCAATAAATTGAACAGCATTGAACACATACAAAGTTTGTTCTCTGACCTTGATGAAACTAAATTAGAAATAAAAAACTAGAAGATGTCTGGAAAATCACCAAATATTTGGAAACTGAGTAACACAATCTTAAGTAACCCCTTGGTCAAAGAAGAAATCAAAAAGGAGAATAAAAATATTTTGAACTGAATGAAAATGAAAACACAACATATTGGAGTCTGTGGGATGCCTCTCAAGCAGTGCTAGAGGGACATACAAAGTGTGAAACTCCTGTATTAGAAAAGAGGAAAGGCTTCAAATCAATAACATTAGCTTCCACCTTAAAGACACTAGGAAAACACAGGGTGAATTAAACCCAGCATAAGCAGAAGAAATAAGCATTGGAGCCCAAGTCACTGAAATAGGGAATGGGAAAAATATGACAATTATTGAAATAAAAGATGGTTCTTTGAGAAGATAAATAACATGGGTAGACCTCTAGGGAGACTGGTAGGGGAAATGGAGAGTCAGGAAAGAAAGGACACATCACAAAAGATTCCACAGGAAAACGCAACCAAGGGTGGCAAGGAGGATAATCCTGAGATTAGGATGTGCTCAGTTTCCCTGGGTTTGGGTTTCAGGACACACCTCTGGGTTTCAAGCCACTCCCCAAGTTCTCAAACCCCTCCCCTAGAGGAGAGGTACTGTTGCTTGTTGGGCCAATTTTCATCACCGACATGGGGAAATTGAGACCTCAGGGGGCAGACTTATACAAATTCAGTAGCTGAGCATGCTCAGTAAAAGCAGTTTATACAGGTTTATAGGACCCCAGTGACTGAGCATGCTCTGTGGAAGGGAGTTTATCCTTTAAATGACCTTCCACTGGAGGCACTAAGGAGCTCAGAGTATTCTCGAATATGTCTGGTGCGTGTGATAGTATTTAACCAATGAACCATTTAACCAGTGGAACCAATCATTTTCAAAAAGAGACCAACTGAGTGTGTGAAAGGCTATGTTACATAACAGAGAATCCTCCCAATAGAATATTTATTAGATAGCATGAATATGTATTAGACAGTGGATAGATAGTGGAACTATAAAAGCTGAATCCTAGCAGAAGTGGGGGTTGTTGATTGCTTTCCTGGAGCCAACCCTCAGTTTGCTGGTGAGGTGTGTATGCTTTACTTCTGCATTAAGTTTACTTTCAGCAAGCAGCTGCTCACTCTCTTGAGCCAGCCTGCACTCTATACTGAATTTTAAGTGTGCATTCCTCACTTTTGTATTAAACCTGGTGTGGGCACTGCTCAGTCTCTGGAGCTAGGTTGCACTTTCTCTATAAAATCTGTATCTCTTATTCATTATATTAAACCTGTTCTCACTTTCTACTGTGACTCTGCACTTGAATTCTTTCCTGTGCTGGAGTCAAGAACCTGGTAAGAGGGTGGGGTGGTTTGAAGCTTACTATCAGGCCCTCTGCTGACCCTTCCTCCAGCATCAGTCCCACGAGGCTCTGCAGCAAGAATGAACCAACCACCCTGACCTGGAGGAGCATGCATTCTGGAGGATGCCCTGGGGGAGACAAGGTCGTGGTTTCCTACACTGGTCCTCTTCCTGTGCTCACAAGAAAAGTACACTTCCCAGCTTCCCCTGTGGTGAGGTTTGGGTCACATCTGAGTTCTGGCCAAGGAACCCTGGGTAGAAGTGATGCAAACCACTTCAGGCCCTGACCCCTGAGAGCTTCTTGCACACCTTCCCAGTCTTTCTTCCCCACTCCAACTTTGGAAGCTGCAGGATGACAGGAGGTACTGTGGAAGGAATATTTGTGTCCCCCCAAAATCATAGGTTGAAGCCCTAATTCCCAGTGTGTCTGTATTTGGAAATGGGACCTCTAAGGAAGTAATTAAGATTTAATGAGGTCATAAGAGCAGGGTCCTGATCCTACAGGATTCAAGCATCCTAAAAAAGAGACAGCTCTCTCTGTCTCTCTCTCTCTGTCTCTCTCTCCACCACGTGAGGACGCAGAGAGGTCAGCCATCTGCAAACCAGGAAGAGAGCCTTCCACCAGGAACTGAATTGACCGACACCTTGATCTGGGACTCCTGGCCTCCAGAACTGGGAGAAGATAAATGGCTGTTGCTTAAGCCACCCAGTCTGTGGTATTTTGTTATGACAGCCTGATCTGACTAATACAGACATTATAGATCATTAAATCACCAATCAGAGGAAGGGAGTGCTAGGGAGACTCCCTGCCTGGAATTGAACCTACAGACTCTGGAGTGCACTGGCCTGTGGCATGAGGGAGAAGTCAACTACTTTCTGTTAAGCCCCAGAGATGGGGGACTTATTGTTTGGGCAGCAAGAAGCATTTCTCCAACTCATGGAGGAATCAGTACCTGACTTGAGTGTTTCCATGAAATCGGTAGGGTCAGGCAGCTGTCTGGAATGAACCCCATGCCAGAAGCTGGAAATAGGTCCATATGAGCTGAGCAGCGTACATGTGTCTTGCAACTGTTACCTTCTCTAATCTTAGTTGATCCACATGCCTCCTGAGTCTTTACTTCCAGAGAAAGAGGTTGGAAAATGATGTTAATAGTGCTTGTTGATAATTTGGCAGCATGTACCTAGAGATTACAGGACAGAGAGGACTGCAGGGAAGAAATCAGTGAGAAGGAGTTTCCAGAAGTTCTGCAGTTTGTAGAGTCTGAAAATGTGACTGGCTCCAGAGGTAGAATTTTCAAAGTCAGAGCTACAAATATCAAGCCAAACTTTTTTAAGTTTAGTAAAGCGAATCAGGGAAAGATCAGAGCAAGTGGCCTCCAGAAAAACCTCTATCAGTCAGTTAAAGCGACTAGGGCTGAAGACAAGAGAAAGCCTGTGGCTTTCCCATTTGTCATCCCTAAACCCTGCCAGAGGCACCCTTCAGCTCAGAGAGAAGCGTGGGGGTCACAGAAGGAGCCAGGATGGCTCAGACACTGCTGGACAGGGGCCAGCAGGAGGCTCCACACTGGCATGAGGCTACGACTTAGGAGCCAAGCGAACTGTTACTGTGTTACGCCTCTGAGGTTTGGGAGGTGTTTGTTAAAGCAACTAGCAAGCGTTCTCTGAGTAAGATGGAAGCATAGCATGTGACAGGTACAGAAGGGGGACAAGAAGTGGGCATTTGATGTATGCAGCGGCATGGGGACTGGATTTGTGTGGCTGAGAAAAAGACTCTGGAGAAGGAAGACGTGAGGAACAAGACTCACATTCCCTGAGTACCTGCTGGGAGCAGCAGATGCACGTCCCCCGCGGCGACTGCGTGGGGAGGTTCTGAAGGTGCGCACCTGCGTGTACACGAGGGGCCTGCTGCCGGAGCCCCGAAGGACACGCCTGCTCATGAGTGTCGAGGCAGGTTTTAAATTCTCCTCGTTTGCTTTCTGCGGCACGAAGGTAAAAATAAAGGGCCCGTCCATCCTCAATCTTTACTTCAGGATGTAAACTTTTTTAAAAATCAAGTCGAATTTTGAATATAATAGATTTTATTTTAGGACAGATTAGATTTACAGAAACACTGAAAAGATAGCACAGGGTGTTCCCATGTTCCCTGCACCCACTACGTCCTACTGTCAACGTCCCACATTAGTACGGTACATTTGTCACTGCTAGTGAACCAGCGTATGTGACTGTCATCTGAAGTCCACACTTTCTCCATTGTAGCCCAATGTCCCTTCTTCTGTTCCAGGATCCCATCCTGGATGCTTAGGTCACCACCTTGCTTCCTCCCCACTCATGAGGCTGTTCCACAGACGCATAACACAGTTAGATTCTTGTGCCGTGTCCTGCATTCCATCCTGGGGTCCCTCGACCTCCAGAATCCTTCTAAATTCACATCCATTGAGGTTCATTCTCTGTGCTGTAAAGTTCTAAGAGTTTTGACAAATGCATAAAGTCATCTATCCACAGACTGTATCATACATCCCTATATCCACATCACACGTACAATTTATCGTCCATGCAGACGGTCTCGCCACCCTAAATATGCCTCGTACTTCACCCAGGCTACCCTCTCTCCCTCACCCCGAAACTCTGGCAATCCTGATCTTTTTACTGTCTCTCTAATTTTGCCTTTTCCAGAATATCATGTAATTGGTATCATGTGGTACGTCGGCTTCTCAGATTGGCTTCTCTTACTTAGCCATGTGCATTTAGCATCAATCCATGTCTTTTGCTGGCTTTATATCTCATTTGTTTTATTGCTTCATGATATCCCATTGTATAGATGTACCAGAGTTTGTTTATCCATTAGTCTAGTAAAGGGCATCTGGCTGCTTATGATTATGGCCAAAGTGGCTATACACATTTGTGTGTAGGTTTTTGTGTAGACAGAAGTTTTCAAATCAGTTGAGTAAATACCTAGAACCGTGATCGCTCGACTGCACGGTAAAACCATGTTTTAGTTTTGTAAGAAAATGCCGAATTTCCTTCCACAGTGGCTGTGCCACTCTGTGCTCCCACCAGCAATGAATGAGTGTTCCCGTTGCGCCATATCCTCAGCAGAATTTGGTGTTGCCAGTTTTTTTTTTGTTTTTGCTTTTGTATTTTAGCAATTCTAATAGGTGTGTATTGGAATCGCAGTGTCATTTTAATTTGTGATTCTGACAAACGATGTTGAGCGTCTTTTTATATGCACATTTGACATCCTTATGTCTTTTTCTGGCAAGACGTCTGTCCAGATTTTTTGCCCATTTTTTAATTGGGTTGTATTCTTATTATTGAATTCTAAAAGTTCTTTGTATATTTCATACAAGTCCTTTATGAGTTATGTGATGTACAAATATTCTTCTCCCAAACTATGGCTTATCTTTTCACCCACTTATCTTTGGCAGAACAGAAGATTATAATCTTAAAATACAATTTACCACTTTTTCCTTCATGGATTTTGCTTTCACAGCTGTGTCTAAAATTACATCAGCAAAGTCAAGGTCATTTCGATTTTCTTGTGTTTTCTTGTAGAAGGCTTATAATTTTGCATTTTACATTTAGACTTACGATATGTTTTTAGTTAATTTTTATGAAAGGCTCAAGTTATGTGGCAGGACTCTTTGGGGGGGGGTTCTCCTTTTTTTCTTTTTTTTTTTTTTTGCAGTTTTGCCAGCATCATTTGTCAAAAAGACATCTTTTCCTCATTGAATGGCCATTGCTCCTCTCTCAAAGATCAGTTGGCTCTGGTTGCACGGGTCTGTTTATGGCTCTCTGTCCTGCTCCACTGATACGTGTGTCTGTTCTTCCGTTGGTACTGCGCTGTCTTCATCTCCGTGGCTTTATAGACGTCGTGAAATCAGGTCATGTGAGTCCTGCAAGTGTGTTCTTCTTTCGTTTCTGTTCGGCTGCTCCAGGTCTTTTCCCTTTCTACGTAGATGTTAGAATCGCCGTTGTGTCTACAGAACAGCCTCTGAACACAGCATGCCCCTCACTTGCTCAGACCTTCCTTCAGCAGCTTTGTGGTGCCTGCACCTAGACTCTGCATATTTTATTAGACTTATAGCTAAGTATTTTGGGATTTGGAGGTTTGGGGGGGTGTGTGACATTGTCAGTGGCATTGGTTTTTATTAATTTCAAATTCCAAGTGTTCATAGGTGGCTCATAAAGAAACCAACTGACTTTCGTATGTTAACCTTGTAATCAGCAGCCTGCTATGATCATGTATTAGTTCCAGAGGTTGTTTTTGCTGTTGTTGTTTTAGAAAATTGACACCCCCCCATTATTATGTAATGTCCCCATTATCCCCAATTATCTTTGCTTTCTGAACTGGCCTTTCTCTGAAATTAGCATGGCTACTATAGCTTTCTTTTGTTTAGTGTCGCCGTGGCATATTTACCTCCACCCTTCAATTCTAACCTCTCTCTGTCTTTGCATCTGAAGTGGCTTTCCTATAGACAGCACACGTGTTTAATCCACTTTGACGACTTCTGTCTTTGCACTGGTGTATTTGGACCCTCACATTTCAGGTGAGTGTCTGTGTGCGGGGATCACCATCTCCCCGTGGGCTTATTTTTTGTTCCCCTCCTTCTATTCTTCTGGTTTTAATTGAGCATTTTATTTTATTTATTTATTTATTTTTTGTCTTTTTTCATGTCCGGCAATGGATCGCAACCCTCAGTGTCGCGCCCGTACCGGACCGGGACCGGCCACGGGACCGCAACCCTCGGTGTTGCGGCTGCACCTCGCTCAGCCAGTGAGTGGCCGGTCTGTATGTGGGATCCGAACCCTCGGCGGGAGCGCCGCCGCGCTCCCAAGCGGCGCACTGTAGCAGTGTGCCACCGGGCCGGCCCATTAATTGAGCATTTTAGATGATTCCATTTTTTCTCCTTTCGTAGAATATCAATCACAGCTGTCCTCGCACTACTTACCCACAGGCAGTGATCATCCCACACGTAGCCACAATTACTGCTTCCAATATTTATCTCTTAGGTCAATGAAAAAAAAATTCTAAATTATTTTGCCTTCATTTATTTCCTCCCTGACGCTCTTTCTTTCCTTATGTAGAACTGGTTTTCTGGCCTGTATTATTTTCCTTCTTTCTGAGAACTTCTTTTAACATTTCTTCTAGGTAGGTCTGTTAGGAATGAATTCCCTTGGTTTTTGTTTGTTTGAGAAAATCTTTATTTCTATTTTACTTTTGAAGGATGTGTCACTCACTTCATACAGAATTTTAGGCTGATGGGCTTTTTTTTTTTCTTTCAACACTAAATATTTTGCTTCACTCTCTTGCATTCAGGGTTTTGATGATAAATCCAACATAATTTTTATCCCTGTCCCTCTACATTTAAAGTGCTTTGCCCTCTGCTTCATATCAAGAGCTTGTTGTTTGCCTTTAATTTGAATATGACATACCAAGGTCTGGAATTTTTTGGTATTTATTCTGCTTGGTATTCTCTGAAATTCCTGACTCTGTGGTTTGGTGTCTGTCGTTAATTTTAGAAAATTCCCAGCCGTCATCACTTTAAACATTTCTTCTGTCTAGCCTCTCTCTTTGCCGTCCTGCGTCTCCAATGCTCACACGCGACCCCTTACTAATCATCCACAGTTCTCGCATCTTCTGTCTTCACCCACTTTTTAAAATTATTTTTTCTCTTTGCGTTTCAGCTGGGGAAGTTTCAAGCTCAGGGATCCTTCCCTCGGCCACGTCTGGGCTATTTCCGAGGTGAAGGGCTCATTTCTGTTACAGTGTTTCTGTTTTCCAGGATTCCCTTTTGATGCTTTCTTGTAGTTCCCATCCCTCTGCTTATATCCCTATCTGTTCTTGCATGTGGTCTACTTTTTCCATTAGAGCTTTTAACATATTAATTAGAGTTATTTTAAATCCTCTGATAATTTCAAAATCTGTCATATCTGAGTCTGGTTATGATGCTGACTTTGTCTCTTCAGACCACATTTTTCCTTTAGCATGTCTTGTAATTTTTTGTTGAAATCTAGATATGAGGTATGACATCACAGAAGCTGAGGTGAAAGGTCTTTGGTGTGATGTTTTATGTGAATCTGGGTGGGATCCAGGCTGTAGGTAATGTTCGCTGTAGCTGCAGGTGGCAGAAGCTTCAAATTCCTCTAGTTCCTCATTTTTGCCTCCCCTGTTGTGTCTGCGTTTTCCTAAGAACTCCTTCCTGAAATGGGTCTGCATTCCATCTCTGTTAGCTGAGATCTGCTGTTATGCTAATGGAGCCTTTTAGACGTGGTAGTTAGGTATACGGAGAGAGAGTTTCTATAATCTCAGGACTAATCCAGTCCTGTAGTGGGCTTGTAACACCGGGCCGTGCAAGACAGTTCTCTGAATGGCCTCGGACCACCCGGTCCTCCCCCTTTCTCACCTGTGCTTCTCAAGAACACTGTGGCGTGTGCTGGGAGCACATCGTCCTGAGACAGGGAGGAGCTGGCTGGAGCAGCCAAGCTCTGTTCCAGTCCCTTCTAGAAGCAGGTTGTTCCTCAGTACTTTAGCCCAGCAAATCCATGCCCTTCAGGGTATAAAATCCAGGGCAGGCTGCTTTCTAAGGTCTATCAGCTGTGGTGCAAGGGGATGTCAACCAAAATTCAGGCTGTTGAGGCAGAAATAATTTTGTAAAGCTTATTGGGAGCCCAATGTGAGGATCCAATGTGGGAAACACCATTCCAGAGTCAGAGAAGTGCTCTGAAGTCTGTTACAAATAACAAAGGCTTTAGGCAAAAAAGGCTGAAGACAGCAGACACCAGGAGCAAAAGGCAGATTGGTCATTTCAAAGGTACTTTCCTTGTAAGGTGGGGACAGGCAGACAGAACAACAGGAAACTAACTGGCTAGTTAACATCAGGTTACTTCAGGCTGTCTTTTTTGTGCAAAGATTAAAGCAGGGGGGGAGTAAGTATTGTGCTTATTGAAGATTTATACTGACATGTTCAGGAAATTGGCTGTTATCTCTCTCTCCTGACTTCTTGGAAAGTCAGACGCCAAACCTAAGTGACGTGGAACTTGGCAGGGGTGACTCCAGTTTGTTTTTTTAGTCTGGTCTGTTGGGACCTTGGGGCAGGACCTTAGTCCAGAGCAATGGCCTCTGATAACTTTTATTTAACAGAGACAGAGGCAGATGAGTCTCCATCCTCCCCAGACATCTTTTCTGAACCTTGGGGGGTCAGCTCACAATGAGTCCTAGGCTTCTGTTATCTCTTGCTGCTTGTGAGTGGTAAATCCGCTTCATACAATTCGCTGTATGTAAGTGTCTTCTGTGTCACTGGACCAGAAGAGTTGGTAACCAGTGCACAGTAAACCTGCTTCACAGGCTGTGACCCTGATAAGTATTTTTTTTATTTTTTTCTGCCATCAGGTAAGACAGGAGACTACAGGGTGCCAGATTTGGGTAATTGTGCTTTTCCCTCAGCCCGGAGAGATAAGGCTCTGATAAAGCCTCTGCCCTGGAGAGCAGGTCTTTGTTTTAGAAACTGAAAGAGAGGGCCTGCCCGGTGGCACACTGCTATAGTGTGCCGCACTGCTACAGTGCGCTGCTTGGGAAGTGCGGCGGTGCTCCCGCCAAAGGTTCGGATCCCACATACAGACCGGCCGCTCACTGGCTGAGCGAGGGGCGGGAGCAACACCGAGGGTTGCGATCCCGATCCCGTGGCCGGTCCCGGTCCGGTACGGGTGCGACACTGAGGGTTGTGATCCGTTGCCGGTCATGAAAAAAGACAAAAAAAAAGGAAAAAAAAAAAGAAAGAAAAAGAAACTGAAAGAGACACATTTCATTTATTTATTTATTTATTTTGTTTGAATCAGCCTCTCTTTATTTTTTTTATTTGTATTATGTAATATAAGCATATTCATTACTACAAATTTAAAACGTCCCTCTTTCCCTGAGGATTCAGGGAAAGACGCACATTTCAAAAGGACTACTTTTCTCTCCTCCTTGCCAGAAACATGAGGTTTTCTCAGCTCTTCACCGTGAGGACCCAGTGGGGTTCCTAGAGGTAACACCCATAGGACAGCCCTTCTGAGACTGCAGCCCCTTGCAGGTTCCCACCTCAAGCAAGCCCACATCAGCCCCTAGCCTTCCGCATACCTGCTACTTCTGGACCCCTGTGGGTTCACAGCTCCAGTGTCTTCTGCTGCAGGTAAACTGATCTCAGCTGTGATCTCTGTATCTGTCTGTCTCTCCAAACCTAGGAGACAGTTTGTCCTGCATCTCAGTTCTCTGATAGATCCAGAAAAATTGTTGACTTTTCATGTATTCAGCCTTTTTTTTTTTTTT
>NW_007727342.1:310740-311866 GCF_000696425.1 Galeopterus variegatus
TTTTTTTTTTTTTTGGCTGTAAAGTTGAGCATGACAACTTCCAATCTCTTTCATGTTGGGGCTGAGACTGATGTCCCTAAACAATTTTTTTTTTTATTTTAGAATACTTTTATATTTACAGAAAAGTTGCAAAGACAGTACATTGTAAATCTTTATGGTACTTTCATTCCAACTAATGAATCAGTATTCGTACATTATTATTAACTGAAGTTCACACTTTATCTGGATGTCATTAGTTTTTCCCTGATGTCCTTTCTATGTTCCAGGGTCCCATCCAGCATACAGCATTATATTTTCTGCTTAGCTTACTCTAGATTGTGACAGTTTCTCTGAGCTTCCATGTTTTTGATGACCCGGACAGTTTAAAGAGTACTGTCAGGTTTTTTATAGATGTCCCCCTACCTGGGTTAGGCTGACATTTTTCTAGTGGTTAAACTTAGTTTTGAGTTTGGCATAGAAAGACCATAGAGGTAAAGTGCCACTAGTACCGCATCTTATCAGGACACATGCTGTTAACGTCACCCATGACCTTGCTCACCTGGCTGAGGTGTGTCTGTCAGGTCTGTCCACTTTAAAGTCACTCGCCTTGCCTTTCCATACTGTGCTCTTTGGAAACAAGTCACAAAGCATAGCTCACACTTAAGGGGAGGGGAAGAAATTATAATTTGAGCTAGTAACAGGAAGGGATTATCAGAAATCCTTCAGCAGGTGGAAGGTGACCATATACAGATGCTCCTCAACTTACAATGGGTAACATTTCCATAAACCCCTCGTAAATTAAAACTATTGGAAGTCAAAAATGCATTGAATACACCTAACCTACCGAGGATCATAGCTTAGCCTAGCCTGCCATAAACGTGCTCAGAACGCTGACATTAGCCTGCAGTTAGGCAAAAGCATCTGACACAAAGCCTATTTCAGTATAGAGTGTCAAATACTGTACACAGGTGGGCATTTTGTAGACATAAGGGGATGCAAAAACCTAAAACACAATATCCAAAAATTGCTGCCAACTCAGTACACTGTAGAGTATCTGTTGTTTACCCTTGTGGCCATGGGACTGTCTGAGCGGCGGCCGTCCCACCCAGCATAGAGAGAGAGTATTACATCTCTTATCACTAACCCC
>NW_007727342.1:311983-313069 GCF_000696425.1 Galeopterus variegatus
TGAGCGGCGGCCGTCCCACCCAGCATAGAGAGAGAGTATTACATCTCTTATCACTAACCCCAGAAAGATCAAGATTCAAAGCATGGTGACCACTGAACGTAAACGGCTTTCATACCTTCATAAACTGAAAACATCCTCAGTCGAACGGTTGTGATTTAGAGACTGTTCGCTGAAGCTCGTCCGTGCCACGCTGTGCAGCAGTGGGGAGGTGAACTCACATACACCCAGCTAGAAGCACACGAGCAAAGACAGTAAATTCAAGTGGTGGCGATGAAAACGTAGCTGGAGGTGCAGAGCTGAGAGGAATTTCCAACGTAGCAATGCGGAGTCCACGTACCGTTCCATTCATTCACTCACTCATTCACTCATTCATTCATTCATTCAATCAGCAGAACGTTTCTTGAGTCTCTAGTAGGTACCAGGTGCTGAGCTCAGTACTAAGAGTAAAATAGGTGTGACACTTGCCTTGCGTTGAATGTCCCCCCCAAACTTAATCCCCACTGTAACTGTTGAGGGTGGGAAATCCTACTGTGGTGGTTGAAGTGTGGGGCCTTGAAGAGGTCATTGGATTGTAGGACCGTGCAGTAGTGAAGGGATTAGTCATGGTGGTCAGGGGCGTGGTTCTGAGGGCTTTAAAAAGAGAGCGCATCAGAGCTGTCTCTCNTGTAACTGTTGAGGGTGGGAAATCCTACTGTGGTGGTTGAAGTGTGGGGCCTTGAAGAGGTGACTGGATTGTAGGACCGTGCAGTAGTGAAGGGATTAGTAATGGTGGTCAGGGGCGTGGTTCTGAGGGCTTTAAAAAGAGAGCGCATCAGAGCTGTCTCTCTCTGCTCTGCCATCACCGTTTCACAATGTGATATCTGCCATCACTGCCACACCAAGGCCTTCACCAGACGTATTCCCTGGACTGTGGACTTCCCAGCCTCAAAACTGTGAGTAATAAATTTTGTTTTCTTATAAATCACCCAGTTCCAGGCATTTTGTTATAAGCAAGAGAAATGGACTAATACAATACTCTTCCTCATGTAGTTTACAGACTACCAGAAGAAGCAGACATTTAAAAGGGATCATACAATGAAAAAATGA
>NW_007727342.1:313479-317352 GCF_000696425.1 Galeopterus variegatus
GTAGTTTACAGACTACCAGAAGAAGCAGACATTTAAAAGGGATCATACAATGAAAAAATGATGACATGGTTTTTGCTGTGGGTGTGAGTAACAGGGAAGCTGATCCAGCCTGGGAATGTGGAAGACGTCCCCACGTTAGTGACATCTGAGCTGAGGGTGGGGAGGCACGGGGAGGGAGTGTCCAGGTGGAGGGGGTGACCGGTGCAGGTGACCAGGCAGGAGTCAGAGGGACTGGAAGAGGCTGCTGCGCTGGAGCTCTGGGCCTCAGGAAGTGTGGGACATGTTAAGGCAGCAGAGGACGTGGACAACGCAGGGCTGTGTCCGCAGAGCGTGGGAGAGTCACGGTGTGAAATCCACATGTAGGATCCAGAAGGAGAGGAGCGGGTCAGGTGGAGAAGCGGACAAGCAGAGAAGGATCCACAGCAGAACCCACAGCCAGAAGTCAGAAACCGAGGGACAACTAACTGGGCATGATCAAGCATGGGTGACAGTCACATTTAGTGAAATTCAGGTCTATAAATGGGGATGGAGTTACGGAGCATAATAAATGACCTAACATAAGCTCTTAACGTAAGCGTAAGCTCCTAACGTAAGCTCCGAGCCCCGGGGATCCTGCCAACTTCATTTGTGATGTGATGTCAGCATATCACACAAGCCTGGCGCTTAGTAGGGATTCAACAAAGACTATAAGCTCTTAACGTAAGCTCCGAGCCCCCGGGATCCTGCCAACTTCGTTTGTGATGTGATGTCAGCATATCACACAAGCCTGGCGCTTAGTAGGGATTCAACAAAGACTTGATGGCTCAGTGGATCACCCGAGCTGTGCCTCTGGGAGTGTAGGAGCTGCAGACCAGGCACAAGGAGACCCTCAGGAGGCTGCCAGGGTAGCCCATGAGCGTGGAGGGTCGGCCCCTCCCACAAGGCTGGAGACGGGACAGGGCCACAAGGCCCTGCGTCCAGGACTCCTGTGAGAGTGATCCCTGGATGAAGTGTTCCTGGAGGCATGATGGAGGGCAGGAAGAGGAGGAAGCCCAGCCAGCTGCAGTTTCCACAGGAACCTCCACAGGAGGCAGCCTCGGCCTCAGCCTGATGCAAGCCCAGCCTCAGAGATGTCCTGACCCACAGCAGGGCTCTGGGCCTTCCCACCCCCGCCAGCCGTGCTGGGTCATGTGTACCCAGGGGAAGGACAGGACGCCAGCTCTCAGAGGTCCCTGGCCCATTGTGTCTGCAGGTGATGTGGTGCTAGTATCCATGGCAGTCCCCTAAAAATGGGCACAGGTGCCAGCACATCCAGGGGACAAGCAGCACCTGTATCAGAAAAGAAAGGGGCCTGGAGGGATCCAGGACAGCCCAAGGGTGTCAGCCCCGATGTGCAGGAGCAGGGTCGACAGGACCGCGCAGGAGCAGTGTAGATGGCAGTGTCAGCCGTCTGAGCTGGAGGCGTGCACACTGGTGCGGAGGGAGCAGGAGAGAGAGGATGCTGGGGCCAGACCCCCAGCCTGGCATGGGAGATGCCAGCCCTTTGCTCACACATTAGGAATAAGCATGTATTTACTGAGTGCCCACCAGGCTCCTGGCACCAAGAGAAACAATGTGTGTCACCTTCCCATCTCCTCTTGGTCCCAACCCTGCTGCAGAGGACACGGAGATGGGACATGGAAGTTTCAGAGTTTCACTGAGTTCAGAAAAGGCAGGGACAATGAGGCTGAGCTCCCAGCCCGGACCCAAGCAATTCCATGGCAGAGGCTCTCTAACGCCGCACACACATCTTCATGTTTCCAGCAATCTCCACCCGGCTCCCCCCGGATGCTGCACCCCGTGGTGTGCTGGATGCTTGGGCTGGACTCGGGCTGAGCATGACGGCCGCGTGTGTCAGAGCTCAGTGCCGAGCTGGCTCTGGCTGCAGGACACCCACGTCCCTCAGTTGACTTACGACCTTTCTTGCTGTGATCAATTCCATGGCCAAGCATCCCAAGCCAGGGCAGTTTTTGAGCCGTATTTTTGAGGATCTGAGCTTGTCCATAACCGGGAAGTCAAGGGGTCTAAGGCAGCCCCGAGTCCCACTGGATGGGAGAAACACAGCTCACCACGCCTTCCAGAAGTATACACGAGGCTCAGCAGGCAGTGTGACATACCCAGGTGGGTGGAGGCGCCCCACTGCCTGCAGCCCCCTCCTTGGGCTGACGGCCGGGCAGAGCCCAGAAGCTTCAGGTCCCTGGGACCCAGCCCAGCACCCTGCCACCAGCCTGGGGAACTCGAGCTGCAATTATGGGCTGTTCTCACCCAGCAAAAGCCAGCAGCCAGCCCCCACGCCCTCTGTAAGGTGACATCAACCCAATAAAACAAGCGTCTGAGTTTTCCAGACCTCAATACATCATCGGCGTGTTTTCTCCTCCCAGCTCTCAAAGGAGATGCTGATATCACCGCTAATACAGCCAGTGGTCACCCTCGAGAGTGGACAGTAATACACGAGTGGGGCAGAACAGCTTCTGCAGACATGGTCGCTGCTGGGCCTGAGGTGTGGCCCGGGTGACACAGAGTGGGAGGGGGACGGGGGGCTCACCTTCCCAGCATTTATTGTGTGACATTGTGTGGCTGGACCCTGGGCCCTGACAGACGCAGCAGGAGGGGAGAGAGCCTCACGCACGGGTGTGGACGCACGCCGTGCCCGCACTGTGACCGCCCTTCTTCCTGTGGGCAGACCTGCAGAGTAGCCAACGTGACACCCGCCCTTCCCCTCTCTGTCCTGTGGGAGTGGGGCTCAGGACTCCTGAATAACCAGCCTGAAGCCACACAGCAAGAAAGGGTGGGCCGGGCCCCAACTCCATATTGTCCTGAGGTCCCACAGCCGCCCATCCTGACTCTCGCCGCAGCTGGGGAGCTGACATTGTCAGGGAAGAATCAGTCCCTGTGAGGTCCCTGGAACTCAGTGGCTATTTGGATTTAATGTTTATGGATATCAAAAGGCAAAACATCTGGCCCCACCATCTGCCAGGTAATCCCAGTCTGAGGAGTTGGCCCTCATGAGCTCATCCCTGAAGGTCAAGGCCACAGTAGAAGCATTTACAACACAGAGTTCTCCATAGCAGTGAAAACCGGACAAAATACCATCCGTAGAACATCGATTAGTAAATTAAGGTCCATCATTTGAGAGACTATTATGTAGGCATTCAAAGTAATAATAATGAAGCAGGGTACAAGTTTAGCATAGAAGTTTTGTGGTGTAAATGCACACGTCTTCCCTTACTCGGTGCTCAGTGCCACCGCTGCATGCCGGGCCTGGCGGGGATCACGGGCCAGCCCTGCCGTGGAGCTGGGATCCATGGAGAGGTAGAGGGAGGGAAGGGCCCCCTGAGCGGTATCATGGGAACCTCAGGCCTAACCTGCCCCTTCATTTCTCAGAAATGGGAAGTGGGACCCTGAGAAGTCCCAGCGCCACCTGGCAAGAAAGAGGCCACAGACCATCCATCCCCCGAACTGCCCACATGCCACCCACCAGCGGTCTCCCAGGTGTCAGCCCTATGCTGCATCGATGTCCGTGTGGACCTGAGGGGAGGTACCACCTGCCTTCACCGCACGACATGAGGGGAATTTCCAGTCATTGCAGCACATGCTTAAAAGTACTAAGGCAGGTTGTTCTAACCCATCTTTTACTAAAAATTCCTTAACTAGCTCTTCACCTGCGAGGTGCAGCGTGGGTGCTGTCCCAGGCAGACGGCATCTGATGAGACACGCTTTCTGTGCTGAGGACGCTGAGGTGGCAGCAGAACTGCTGAGCAGGCTTTTGATTTCATTACGTTGTGACCCACTTGTACCGTGCTTACTGTGCACCGGTGTCAGTTCCTATGTCAGAACTTTTACACAGAACATCAT
>NW_007727342.1:317906-319372 GCF_000696425.1 Galeopterus variegatus
TTGATTTCATTACGTTGTGACCCACTTGTACCGTGCTTACTGTGCACCGGTGTCAGTTCCTGTGTCAGAACTTTTACACAGGACATCACATATGAAGTCAAGGGTGGGGCACACGAACTGGAGCAGAGGCTAGGGCCCCTCCCTGCCAGGGTGCCTGCACACCAGTGTCACTGGGACAGAGGCTTCCTGGGGCAATGGGCAGCCGGGCTGCCCAGGGATGCATTTCTCTGCAGGAAAATTCAGTAAATCATCAGCAGAGATCTCAGAAGACTCCAGCAGTGGATGTGTTTTTGTTCCACGTTCTAAAGAAATGTTTACTTCGTGCCTAACTCACATTTCTAATGTTGAATTCCTTCTCTTGAAGAAGCCCCACAAGTGGTATAAGCTTCAGATCTCAGAAAACCTGGACCCACCCTGCGTAAGAAGGAAATACCTGTTCTTGACTCAGAAAGGAAATCACGTGCTATCTTTCAGCTCCTCGCTCCTGGCAAGCTCCTATGCATCCCTCAATACCCTCCAACGTCCAAGTCAGAAGACATTTCTGAGTAGAAACTCTTCAAGGCCTCAGTCTCGCTCTTCAGTGTTCTCTGCAGCTCTCCAGGCAGGTCTGTGGAAGACACATAATGTGCATCTGAATTCCTCTTGCGTAGACTGGTGGCTAGAGAAGATACACAGCGGAGGGCCTTTACTTTCCCCACCACTGTCTTCTGTTAGATCTGCCCTCCCTCCCGCTGCAGACCTGTCCCTTGTCCTGATGGGTTTCTCTGCCAGCCACTCGAGGATTCAGCCTCTTGCCCACAGACTTCTTCAGGCAGGAGTCTCGTACCTATTTCCAGGTCCCCCAGAGCCCAGGGGCACATGTCAGATTCCCCTGAGAAACTTCTCTCTGCCTCTGCTCTAGGCCAAGGCAGCACCAGAGTGAGCATCCTCTGAGTCCAGCCAGCCCCAGCCAGGGCGAGGGCTGCACAGGGTCCTGGGCTCTCCAAGTGGTGTCTTGGGGCCTCCTGCTTGACAGAGTCAGGGCTGGGGGTTGGGACGGGGGTCGGGTGGTTTCACGCTCTCCCCTTTAAAGACGACTTCTCCTGAGCCAGAAGGGAGAAATGTGACTAAGGGCCGGAGACCTGCTGGACCACCCCAGAGCCAGCTCCAGGTCCTGTGTGGGGCTGCCGCAGAGTAAACATGCAGCAAATAGAGAAAACTCTCCTGTTATCTTGGCTTGCACTGGGCCAGACCTGGAGGGGCTCACGGGTCTGGTGTGTAATCTTCATCCAACCAGTGTCAGTGACTGGGATGGCCATCAGTACCGTGAGATACTGTCTTTGCCCAAAGCACCGTGATCTCTTGGTTGCTGGGGGAAAGGCTGAGGAATCCTGGCCTGATGACTAGAAAAACACGGAAATGCATGCAAACTTGTGGACATCTGCATCACGAGCATCCCTGGGAGGACATGGCATAAACGCAGGGAT
>NW_007727342.1:320116-326633 GCF_000696425.1 Galeopterus variegatus
AGGCTGAGGAATCCTGGCCTGATGACTAGAAAAACACGGAAATGCATGCAAACTTGTGGACAGGACATGGCATAAACGCAGGGACGGTGGCATGAGCAGAGCCGGAGGAGCATGGATGAAGGGTGACCCCCGTACTGCAGGACAGGAGGGACACTGGGGATTCGTGCAAGGCCCATGGCATAAACGCAGGGACGGTAGCATGAGCAGAGCCGGAGGAGCATGGATGAAGGGTGACCCCCGTACTGCAGGACAGGAGGGACACTGGGGATTCGTGCAAGGCCCTGGCCAGAGAGAGTGAGAGAACCCCTAGCCCCCAGGATGCTGGCAAGGCCACCACCTCCCTTTGGGACTCTGGCTGCCACACTGGGCCATACAAGCTCGGAGAGAGCTACTTAGCCATCTCCTGGGATCCTGTCTGTGTACCTCACAGCACAGGCTCTGTTGGGACAGAAATCTCCAGGCAAAGGCATGGGGCCTCAGGCAAATGTTCCAGAGCATGTCCCCATGGTTGTGAATGCCACTGACCGTGGTGCCCCCAAACCTGCTTATCACGGGCAACGTCCTCCTCCCCCTTCCTGACATTTGCCACCTCCCCAACATTGGTGCAGCTCCTCCCTGTTCACCAGCTCAAGAGTACGCGTGCAGGCCCACATGCTCTCACATGCGTGCACACACGTAAACTGTCTGCGGAGATCTCAGTGGAGCAGAGGCATCATATGAGGAGTCAGAGAAAACCAAATACTAATAAAACCTCCCTAGATCACAGATAGTTATTTAAAACCCAGTCTGCAGGGTTGGCCCTTTCCTGAACGGGGATTGTAACTCCGCTGTTTGCACGAGGACACGAGCACATTCTCTCTTCGAACAGTGAGAAAAAGCAGCAGTGAATCTTTTCAAGCGCCTGGTGTCAGGGCTGGAAACTGGAGGCAGGGAGGGGAGGGATTTGGTCCCGCAACTGGATCTGGGACCTGGGCCTGCTGGCCTCTGAGCAGCTCAAGTTGGGGATGTCTCTGCAAAACCTCTGATGCTGCCAAGTCTTCAGGAGCCTCAGACAAGAGTCCATAAAGGGGAGAATTTGCAGAGACTTCTCTCTGGGTCGTAAAGTCAGTTCCAGAGTAAGTGCTTTCCTGGTTTAACAGAGTAGGAAGGTTTGGCGCCTCTGTGATTCGATGGCCTCGGAGGACTGGACCCTGAGCACGTGCTTGTGGAGGGGTCCACTCCGCCGCCCACACTGTGGGGTCAGTGTGCCCACGTCCACTCCTCTGGACCTTCCCTTCCTTGTGGTACCTCTGGGTAGCACCTAATTTTACATTTTCTTAAATTCCTACAACATTTTCCCTCTAATAAATTTCTCCTCTAGCTTGAAATGCATAGTCCAGGGTGATTTTTTTTAACATCCCATGATTAGCCATTCTTCATGAAATGAGTTTCTTAATTGTGTCAGCAACATCATTTCTTTCTTTTTTTTTTTTTCCTTTTTGTCTTTTTTCATGACCAGCAATGGGATCACAACCCTCGGTGTTGCGCCCGCACCGCGCTCAACCAGTGAGCGCACTGGTCTCTATATGGGATCCAAACCCTCGGCGGGAGTGCCGCCGTGCTCCCAAGCACCGCACTCTACCGAGTGCACCACCGGGCCGGCCCAGCAACATCATTTCTCATGCAATGTGCAGATATAATGATCTCTTTTATTCACATTTATTATCCTTACCCCCTACAAAAGAACCCAAAAAAACAAAAAAAACCCCACGGTATTTAATTTTCTCCGGCAAGTTTATCTTGCCATAACATCCTGTTGAACTGATTGGGAAATTGAGCAGTTTATGCTGATGAGGTTAATAATACTACGACAGGACAGGATTTGGCTTTGGAGCGATGTGCAGAGGACAGAGTACATCCCAGGAACCACACCATTCTTGTGGCGCCGGGATCAATGCTCAGCCATGTTTTCACTCTTGTCATTTTCAGGACCAACTCGGGACATGTTCTAAGGGGAAGTGGGTTAATTTAATCACTATTGCCATTTCAGGCTCAGAGATCTGCTGCTTTGCCCTCCAGGGAAAAACCATGTTCTGCAAAAGCCAAGCTTCTTGCTAAGAAAAGGCAAACCCACGTGGAGACGCACATTGCACAGGTCCCCCCGTGTTTCTGTCCCATGCCTGGAGCCCATCGGAGTGAGGACCTGAGCTCCCTCCTCCAGGACGACCCCACCACAGACTGCTCCAGGCTGGGCAGGGGGTGCTGCAAACACACACAGCCCCCGGGGGAGGTCTGCGGCCCGACCTCCCGTGTGTCTGATTTGGGCACCAACCAGCCTTGAGAGGTGAGTCTCTGTGTGGTCCCAGCCCTGTTTCCCCCCCATGCGGGCAGCACAGACCCCCATGCGGGCAGCCTCCCTCTGTGAGCTGCGACAGTGACTACTAGCTCCCAGGCCTAAGGCCCACTGCTCTGAACCTCTGGGGACAGGGAGCTTCTTCTTGCCAATGACTTCAGCAAAAACCCCCTCTTGGGACATTCGCCATTTTTCTAACACACCTGAGAGGCCGAGGCCATTTGCACTCACTGGACAGGCTATTAGTCTGCTCTGGCCACCAAAACAAAGTACCACAGACTGGGAGGCTTCAACAACAAAACGTAGATTTTCTGTAGTTCTAGAGGCCACAGATGTGAGATCAAGGTCCCAGGAGGGCTGGTTCCTTCTGAGGCGTCTCTCCTTGGCGTGCAGACGCCGTCTTCTCCCTGTGTCCTCACATAGTCGTCCCTCTGTGTGTGTCTGTGTCCTAATCTCTTCTTATGAGGACACCAGTCCTATTGGAGTAGGGCCCATCCCAATGACCTCGTTTTACCATAATCATCTCCTTAAAGACCCTGTCTCCAATACAGCAACTTTATGGGAAGTGGAGTTAAGACTTCAACCTTAAAATTCCACCTCCTGCATTTAGGAGACATCAGGCAGGCATCAAGTATGTCCTGAAGGGTCTGGGGATGGGAACAGTCACACTGATTACAAACCACGGGGAGCAGGGTTTGCTTCCTGGTGTGAATTCCTGTGACCTTTTACTAGCATGAGAGTGACTGGACTTCTGGTAGGAAAAACCATGAGGAGGATGTGGTTTTGCCCTGTCTGGGCTCCAGGGGTTAATAGAGAACAGATGGCAGCACAGGACCCCTGCTGGAAGGGGTGCACATGTAGTGGAAAATGATTCTCCCTTACCCAGGCAAAGAACCAACAGCCCCAACCCCACACCCAACCCCACGGGGACCCACCAGCCACGAGGAGGCACATGCAGGTGGATTCAGGTTGGACACGAGCCCGTGCCTCCTGGGGAGGGAGCCAGGAGGGACTGAGCCCAGCTTATGCCAAAACGTAGGGTTCTGACAAACCCTCATGTGCAGAATATCCATACATGAATACACAGGCTTTGGGTAGCAATGACCCAGGTTAATTCTCTGCTCAACCATGAAACAGCTGCATGAGCCTGGCAAGTAGCTTCCACTCTCTCAGGCTGGAAATGTTCATCTCGCCAGTTTGTTACAGATATTATATATTGTACCTAAATTTTTAGTTCTAGCAATAGCACGGAATAAATGAACCAAAAAAAAAAAAGAAGAAGAAGAAAAAAATCTCCTGCAAATATAATTTGCCTAGAAATACAAAATAAAATATAATATGCCCATGCTTTTAATTGAATGGCTGAACTTGAAAAAAGACAAAAATGAAGAGAAAGAGGCGGGATCAAGAAGAAGTGGGGAGAGTATGGAGTCAGAGAGGTCAGCGCATGAACTCAGGAGCAGGCGCCCTTCCGCAAGGTGATGGTGCCACTCTGGAGAGACAGGACGGTCCCATCTCTGCATTGGCCAGAGCGGAACCCACGTGAGGTGTGGGGTGGGAAGAGACAGAGGCCATTACTCGCTAAGTTTATGATCCAGTCAGGTGGCCAACAGGTGTAAGGTGCCGCACACTCTTGCTGGGCCCCGCTCTCCTGGACCCCACACCCAGCTCTCCTCCAGGCCACCCCAGGAACTCAGCTGAGGATGTGCAGCCAGAAAAGCCACAGAGGCAACAATTCCCCATGGATCCATCTCCTGCGAGCTTCCCCTGTGCATCCATTGAGGTGTCTGGACACACGTGGCTTCCCAGCTTGAAGATTTCCTCCCTGTTCCAGCAATGCCCCTCCCAGGCCTTGTCTTGCCCAGCCCCCTCCACAAGTGCAGAAAGTCCACTTTCTATTCTAGATCTCTTATCCCATAATACCCAGAGCAATCATGATACTGGGCTGGACACTCTCATGTGCTGCCGTGGGCATGCACCTTGATGCAATTTGGGAACATCAAGTAAAGCCAAAGATGCCTAGACCCCCTGGTCCAGAAATTTGGAAACAATCTACACGCCCATCAGCAGATGTTTGCATAATTTATGTTATATTCACATGAAACAATATCATCAACATTTAAAATGAACCAAACTAAAACTACGCAGATAGCTATAAGGATAAAACTCAACACATAACATTTAACAGCAACAAAAAAGGCAAGTTGCAAAAGAAAAGATGTAATTCCATTTACATTGTTTAAAACATTAAAAATAAGTAGTATGTATTGCATATACATACATCATATAAATATAAAAATATGAACGTGAAAAATGAAAACTAATTTCAGGAGGGAGGAAAGATAACCAGATCAGAGAGGCTGAAAAAGATGGTATTCACCTGAACTTTAATATATTATTTCTTTTTAAAGAAATAAATAGGAAACTTTAATGTATTATTTCTTTTTAAAATAAATAGGAAAAATATCATCGAACAGATTTGGATGCATGTTATTATATAATCTGCCCTTGCTTGAAATACGTTGTTAAACGTTTGGCATTGTGTCAGGCATTCGCAGCATAATCACATGTGCCAAGAGTCCAGCCCAGAGAGCGTGTTGAATGACCACTGCTCCTCACCTGTCTTATTCAGTGGGCTCGTCAACAGGTATGTCGTCGTGTGATGTATTTCCTCTCTGTTTCTGATTTCTTTTGCCATGAAGTAATTTTATATTTCTAATCATATTCATAAATTTCAAGAAGCCTAAAAGGATCCACATACTTTGACCCCAAAGCATGAATTTTGAGATGACATCCTAGAAATTATTCAATAGGAGAGAAAAATCAGACTCACAAAGATATTCACTGCTGTGTTACATATAATAGCAAATAGTTACTCAGTAGAACACACTCAGAGGGTGCATTTTGGACTTGTATTAGAAAGTGAGCAGTGGACCAGCCCCGTGGCTCACTCGGGAGAGTGCAGCGCTGGTAGCACCAAGGCTGCGGGATCAGATCCTATATAGGGATGGCTGGTGCGCTCACTGGCAGAGCGTGGTGCAGGCGATGCCAAGCCAAGGGTTGTGATCCCCTTACCAGTCGAAAAAAAAAAAGAAAGAAAGCAGTGAAGAAAGCAGCAGGTAAACAAGAAGAACAAAGACCCAGCTCTGCAAAACACCTGCATCCGTGTGGACCAGGCTAGGAACGCTCATGGGCGGGGAAGCAAGCAAGACCCGTCACAGTGGTACAATGGCGAGTGTGGGGTTGTTTCTATGTTTCTGTTGTCATACAACAATTTTTGCCTATATAGTTTTTAAAAGATAAGAAATGTGTCCTTTTTGTCAATTAAAAATTGTTTGCTGTTAAATACGCCAGCCCGTTACAAAACTATTTCAATAACCTTTTTATTTTAGAAGCGTTTCAGATTCACAAAAATAATGTGAAGATAGTGCAGGGTCCCCATACGGCCCACACATAGTTCCCTCTATTACTAGCATCTTACATTAATGTAATGCACTTGTCACATGAACCAATATTGACATGATGTCATTAAGCAATAATGAACCAGAACTGATACAATATTATTAAGTAGAGCACTGATACAATATTATTAACTCGAGCTCATGCCTTATTTGGATATCTTCATTTTTTTACCTAATGCTCCTTTTTCTATTCCGGGATCCCATTCATGATGCCACATTATGTTTAGTTGTCACACTTCCTTGGATACCTCCTGTCTCTGACAGTTTCTCAGATTCTCCTTCTTTTTTGGNGGTTTCGGTGATGGGACACAATAAATAACTACACTGTATATTGACAAAATAAAAATAATAATAATAAAAAAAAATGAACCAAACTAAAACTACGCGGATAGCTATAAGGATAAAACTCAACACATAATGTTTAACAACAACAAAAAAGGCAAGTTGCAAAAGAAAGATGTAATTCCATTTACATTGTTTTAAAACATTAAAAATAAATAGTATGTATTGTTTATTCACATATACATACATCATATAAATATAAAAATATGAGCATGAAAAATGAAAACTAATTTCAGGAGAGAGGAAAGGTAACTAGATCAGAGAGGCTGAAAAAGATGGTATTCACCTGAACTTTAATATATTAGTTTTTTTTAAAGAAATAAATAGGGGCCGGCCCGGTGGTGCACTGGATAGTGCGCCGCTTGGGAAGCGCGGCGGCGCT
>NW_007727342.1:326969-327837 GCF_000696425.1 Galeopterus variegatus
TTGTTTGTCTATCTGTTTATTTGTTTCATATTTCTTTATGAACTCATGGATATTTATCTTATACTTTGGCTGTAATCCAATACTACTTTATTTATTTTGTTGCTCAAATTGTTCTAGCTCTGGCCTTTCGATAGGCTCCCGTTTCTCTTTATCGAACTCCCACAATCATTTGCTGGATTCGAGCACTTCCTTACTTTCTGGCACTGTGAGCTGCTCCAGGATCATCCTGTACGTTTCCTGGTTCTCTTTAGCAGGGAACGGTGTTAGGACCCAAAGTCTGGGTGTGAGGGGTGCTCATTGCTAGTGGGTGTCCTTGCTGCTAGGCCTTTCAGCTGACAGATGAGGCAAAGTACGTCTGTGTCCTAACATGTGTGCACACACGTCTATAGATGCTCCTACGTGTAACCACCTGTGTGTACACTAAGCTAAACACAGGTTCGTTCCGATGTCTCCTACTCTCATCCCAGCTGCTTCTCCCTGCTCATCTGCAATGTCGGGAGACCTGGCTCCTACCATCTGCCATCCACATAATAAATTGTCCAGTTCCAGCAGGCACAGGTGACAGTATCAGAACTACTAACCCATACCCCTGTGGGAAACAACTTCATCAACAAGAGCACAATTCTATGAACAGCTTCTGGTGCCTTTAGCGACACACCCCACATATTTCCAAAGTTACGTGGGTGAACCTTCAGTAAGGCTCTTCAGTATGCT
This sequence comes from Galeopterus variegatus, assembly GCF_000696425.1. Lineage (NCBI taxonomy): Eukaryota > Metazoa > Chordata > Mammalia > Dermoptera > Cynocephalidae > Galeopterus > Galeopterus variegatus. Next base: position 327,684 of record NW_007727342.1, read on the forward strand.
GGTAATACAATTAGATTATTTTGCCACAGTATGCATCCCATCCCAATGTCCCTCAACCACCTCAACTTCTTTTTTTAAAAATGATTATGCATTGGGCCGGCCCGGTGGCGCACTGCGCTAGTGCACTGCTTGGGAAGCGCGGCGGCACTCCCGC
>NW_007727342.1:329283-331045 GCF_000696425.1 Galeopterus variegatus
TTCTAGTAAATCCTTTTTGTATTCATTTAATGGCATCTTTCACAGAGTAAAAGTATTTTAATTTTAATAAAATTCAACTTAGTATCATGCTTTTGGTGTTTTATCTAAAAATCTTATCACCAAAATGAAGGTCAAGTAAATTTTCACCTATATTTCCTTAATTTTTGTGTGAAAATCCTGTGTCTAGCTTTTTTAAATTTGCATTTAGATGTCCAACTGTTACCGCACCCATTTGTTGAAAACATTATTTTTCCATTGAATTTCTCATGCCTTTGTCACAAAACCATTGACTATATTTGTATGGAGCTAGTTATAGACTCTATGTTCTATTTCATTCTTCTATTCTTTTGCCAAATTTATCTTTGTTACTGTAGCTTCATAGTGAGTCTTGGAATTGGGTAGCTTGATTCCTCCAATTTTTTTTTCCATAAGTATTGTTTTTGGCTATTGTAGGTCTTTGCATTTCTGTATAAATTTTGGAGTCATTTTGTTAATATCTACAAAATATCTTGCTGGGATTTTGATTGGGACTGTGTCGAATCTGTAGGTCAAGTGGAAGAGTACTGACATCTTAATGACACCAGCTGTTCCCATCCATGACCACAGCATATGTCTGCGTTCAGTTCATTCTTCTTTAATTCCTTCCGTCAGTGTCTGGTTGTCTTCCACATACAGACTCCGGACATATCTTGTTATATTTACACCTAATTACCTTTTATTGGTGTTATTGTAAATGATTCTTTTTTAGTCTGATTTTAAGTGTTCATTGCTGGTATTTAGTAAAGCAGCTGCGTTTGCACATTGACCTTGTTTCCTGGGACTGCACTGTACTCACTTATTAGTTTGAGTAGTTTTTCTGTAGATTACTTGGAGTTTTCTACAGGTATGATCATGTCATCAATGATTAAAGACTGCTTGTTTCTTCTTTCTAGAATGAATACTATTTGTTTCATTTTCTTGCTTCCTGATAGGATGATGACCTCACGTGTGTTGAGTAGGAGTGATGAGCCAGGACACCCTTGCTCTGTTCCCAGTCTCAGGGTAAGTTTTCAGTCCCTTCCTTTGAGTATGTTAACTGCGAGGTCTTCATATATTCCCTTACCAGGTTAGGGAAGTTCCCCTTTATTCCTAGTTTGATAAGAGTTTTTATTATTAATGAGTGTTTAACATTGTCAATGCCTTTTCTGTATATTGATATGATTGTATCATTTTACTTGATCAGTCTGTTAACATTAAAAGTTCTAATGATTGATTTATGAGTGTTGACCATCCTTGCATTACTGAAACAGATCCCACTTGGTTAGGATGTACTAAGCTTAGGATAAATTGCTGAATTTTACTTGCTAATTAAAAAAAATATTTCCATATATATTTACAACAGATGCTGGCCTGTAGTTTTCTTTTCTAGCAATATCTTTACCTGCTGTTGGTATTAGGGTAAACTGGCCTCACAAAGTGAGTTCAGAGAATTTTTCATCTGCTTCTATTTTCTTGGAGAGTTTATGAAAAATTGGTATCATTTCTTCCTCAAATGTTTGGTAAAACTCACCAGTGAACATATCCGAGTCTGGTGCTTTCTTTTTCAGAAGTTTTTAAATTATTAATTGAACTTTTTAAAGTAGATGAATGAGTATTTATGTCATTTGTGTCTCCTTTAGTGTGTTTGAGTATTTGTGTCATTCAAGAATTGATCAATTTCATCTAAATCATAAAATCTATAAGTGTGGAATCGTCCATAGTATTCCCTTATTATTCTTTTAAA
>NW_007727342.1:331880-340865 GCF_000696425.1 Galeopterus variegatus
GGGGGGATAGTTTTGCTGGATATAGAATGCAAGCGTGGCGTAGTGCACTCTGCACGGTTCTAGGGAGGAATCTGATGTCATTCTTACCCCTGTTCCTGCATAGGTAAGGCGACTTTTCTCTCCAGACTTCCTTTGAGCTTGTCTCCGTCTCTGGTTGCTACAGTTTGAACGTGGCACTCTGAGGGCCGTGCGTGCGTTGGAGTGCTGGCTCATCCTGCTTGCTGTTCTCCGACCATCCTGGGCCTGTTCTGAGGTGCCTGTCATTAGTTTCAGCATGTTTTCAGTCATTCCTGCTTCACATGCTTTTCCTCTCCGTTCTCTCTCCTCTGCTGGTGTCCCAGTGACACACACATCATCCCACGGGACATTGTCCCTCCCCCCGATTCTCAGATATTCTGTTCTGATATTTTTCATCTTTTTCTCTTTGCATGTCAGTTTGGGAAGTTCGTACTGATTTTTCTTCAGCTTTGTTGCTTCCTTCATGTGGGTCAGGGATGAGCATGTTGAAAGTGTTCTTTGTTTCTATCCCTGTGGTTTTGATTTCTAGCATTTCCTTTTGATTCCTGCTTACAATTTCCATCTCTTCTCACATTAACCCTCTATTCCTGCATGTTGCCTTTATTTTTTTTCCATTTAGGGAGCTTACCGTATGAATCAGTTATTTTTAGACTCCTTTCTGATGATTTCCACATCTGAGTTTGATTCTTACCACCACTTTGTCTCTGCACACTATTTGCAGGTCTCCCTTGTAAACTATTGCTGTTGTTGAAAGCTGTGCATACTGTGTACCACGGCAGGTCCTGGGGAACATTGACCTTTCATGTGAGAACTTCTGCTAACCTGCGGTTTTGATGTTTGCTGTAGGCTACAGGGGCTGGTGGTTCCATATTTACCTAGAGTCCTTGTTTTTGTCTCCTTCTTGATTCTGTACTCAGCCTCCTTCTCGGGGGCATCTGTGTCTGGCAGCTCTTTTAGCTGTTATCATGCTGAATAATTCACTGTTATTAAACTGGAGCCCTGTCATTGTGGTGGCAGGTTGTGGGATACAGAGTGCTCTATAATCTTCCAATTAATTCTCACTTTGTTGAATGGTGGCCCCCAAAAAGTGCATTTGTGTCCTAACCTTCAGAACCTGTGAATATGAACTTATTAGAAAATGGATCTTTTCAGATGTAGTTAAGTTGATGATCTGGAGCTGAGATCATCTTGGATTAAACAAATGGGGCCTAAACCCAATGACGAGAGTCCTTATAAGAGACAGAAGAGGAGAAGACATGCACAAATGGAGGAGAAGGCAGGGGATGAGGAAGTCAGAGACTGGAGTGATGCCACAAGGGGTGCCTGGAGCCCCAGAAGCTGGGAGGCAGGGAAGCGTGCTCTGCTGGAGCCACTTGCAGGAGCCAGGTCCTGTGGACACCTGGGTCTCAAACTTGTGCTCCCCAGAGCTGTGAGAGAACAAGTTTCTGTTTCTGTAAGCCACCGAGTTTGTGGTACTCCGTTATGGCAGCCCCAAGAAACGGACGCGGTTCAATGTGCTTGTGTCTCTGGGCTGTGTTGTTCACACACGTGTCTATCCCCCATCTGAGGAGGTACCCTTTTGTCCCTGCTCTCCATTCCTTGTCTGGCTACAACCTTCCCGATCTATCTCCTTGAAGCACTGTGCCATGTTGACTGTGACATGTCCCCCTTAGGTCAGACGGTGAGGCTGCACAGGGCTGGGACGGCAAAGAATGGCTTTCCCTGCTGGACAAGGACACAGAACGTCGTCTAGCAAAGCCCTTTACCCCGAAGAGAAGGCACTGGTTATGGAGAAGACCCTGGGTGCACTTCGGAAGGATTATCCTTTCCTTCCCTCTACCAGCCCCACAGGGGGCGTGTTTCTCTCATCCTCACTGTGGGAACCCAGTGAGGTTTCCGCAGAGAGACTATAAATTTGTGGGGACCTCCTAAGACTGCCACACCAGCAGCTTCTCACTCTGATGCCAGTTTATACCCAGTCTCCAGCAATGTGTCAAATTACCATTTGCATATTCCTGCCAGTTTATGGCTTTAGGGGCTTTTGTTCTGGGAGAGCAGGTCTCAGCTCTGTCTCTCTGGCTATGCCCGTCTCTCCAGGTTTTGCCCTATGACCTCCGTTCTCTGATGGGTCCTGACATGCTGTTGATTTTTAGATTGTCAGGTTTTTTCTTGTTTTAAGGATGGATGGCAATTCTCTATGAGGCTCTGGAGATTCAGAAACATCAGGATTCATTCCCTCGGGAAGCTTCCTTCAGGAGGAGAGAGGATAAAATCAAGAAAGACTATTTGCTTGCCTGTCGTGCTAAGAATGAGTTGTCCCTGCTGGTGTTTCTGCTTCCCCAAGGATAAGAGATGCTTTAACGGGGGGGGCCTGTCGTGTGTGCATAGAAAACTTCCTGGGTGGGGTCAAGGTTGAGCTGCTGTAGGCCAAGGGCTCACTTGCCACCCCAAAATGTAGAAGCAGGAAGGAAGGAAATCATTCCAAGAGGAGGGGGCAAAGTCAGGAACATAGTTTTCAAGCTAAAAGATGCTAGGATTTTACACAAAAGCCTAATGAGAAGGAGAGAGGTTTTTACAAAGGAACGAGCTAATCAAGAGGATTCTTCCACCCTCATTCATCGCACAAATGTCTTGGGCACCTCCTACCTCAGGTTCATGCTGGCGGCTTGTCTGCGGCTCTCAGAAGCCTGAGCGTTCTTCTCTGCTATTTGCATGTATCTTTTTATTCAAGAATCATTTAGGGAGGTTTATTTTTTATTTTTTAATTTTGCAAGCAATTTATGCTGTGAGGTTTTTTAAATTAATTTCTCTTTTAATGCATTAGAAATAATTGATATTTTTTTGTGGTCTAACATATAATGACTACTTTGCAAATGTCGTATAGCAGCTTGAAAGGATANCAAGGATAAGAGATGCTTTAACGGGGGGGCCTGCCGTGTGTGCATAGAAAACTTCCTGGGTGGGGTCAAGGTTGAGCTGCTGTAGGCCAAGGGCCCACTTGCCACCCCAAAATGTAGAAGCAGGAAGGAAGGAAATCATTCCAAGAGGAGGGGGCAAAGTCAGGAACATAGTTTTCAAGCTAAAAGATGCTAGGATTTTACACAAAAGCCTAATGAGAAGGAGAGAGGTTTTTACAAAGGAACGAGCTAATCAAGAGGATTCTTCCACCCTCATTCATCGCACAAATGTCTTGGGCACCTCCTACCTCAGGTTCATGCTGGCGGCTTGTCTGCGGCTCTCAGAAGCCTGAGCGTTCTTCTCTGCTATTTGCATGTATCTTTTTATTCAAGAATCATTTAGGGAGGTTTATTTTTTATTTTTTAATTTTGCAAGCAATTTATGCTGTGAGGTTTTTTAAATTAATTTCTCTTTTAATGCATTAGAAATAATTGATATTTCAAGAATCATTTAGGGAGGTTTATTTTTTATTTTTTAATTTTGCAAGCAATTTATGCTGTGTGAGGTTTTTTAAATTAATTTCTCTTTTAATGCATTAGAAATAATTGATATTTTTTTGTGGTCTAACATATAATGACTACTTTGCAAATGTCGTATAGCAGCTTGAAAGGATAAAATACTAATTTTGTATGACACAATGTTTGAGAGAAATGAATTAACACAAAATTTTTAGTTAGTTGAACTATTGAAATTTATTAGTCCTTAATTGATACATTGTTTATTTGATCAAAGCCTGAGAGACACATAACCTCCTAAAAAATGGGTTTCTACTCACTTATGTCTATATTTCTAAAAGGGTTTTATTAATGTATTTTGATGCTGGTATCTAGCGCAAATTGTTCAAGACTGATGTGTTTTCATTAAGTAACAAATATCCTGTCTATGGAAAAACAGAGCTCTTCTTTGTCCATTAAGTGACTGTTGCCTTGAACTTGACCTTTGTTTTGAATTAATATGGCTGTCCTTCCTTTCTTCTCCTTTGCTTCTCTCAGTAAGTTTCTCCTGCTGTTTCACCTGTATCTGGGTGTTGATCGATGTCAGCATTTGCCATCAGTCAAACTGGGGCTTCCATCCTGCTTGCATTACTTGGGAAGCTCATGACCTTAGACACATTACTTAACCCCTCAGAACCTGTTTCTTCCCTTGTAAGTTGGGGCGATAACAGCTATTCACAGGATCATTGTAAGAATTCAATGAAATCATAAATTTAGAGTTTACCAGTGAAAGTTACTTATATAGCAATTTAATCGTGAACAACATACACACTGTTTTTCAGGGACTTACAATCTGGCTGGAAAACAGACATAAAGCACACAGTTATAAATATTTCATAAAACATCCCATGTGGAAAGTGCCATCGATACAAATTATGAGAGCTTGCAGGAGGAAAGTCCAGCCAAAAAAGCTCCCCCAAGAAAGTGTACCATGTTTCACACAGTAATTTATAGTCAATACAAGGTAGCTTTTTAAAAATCATAATTATTATTAAATTACCAATTTTTTACGTGCTTCCTGTAAATGAGTTTTACATTTTACCCTAATCTGTTAGTCTTTGTCATTTAATAGGAGAGTTTAACTTATTAATATTTATTGTCATAAAGTAATGTTTTATCTTTCTTCTGTCGGTAAAAAGCAAAGAGCATATTAAGAATAATATTTCAACAAATACAGCAAAGCCTCCATATCCTCAACATTTGAGGAGTACTTACCTACCACTGAGGAGACATGATTTGAATGGATAAGTCACATAGGAAGCACTAAACACAGGGAAAACTCTCAGCCTCACAAGTAACTTTAAACTGCAAATAGGTACAATTATGAAATCTTTTTCCAATGTTACCAATTGGCAGTTTAGCAAGATAATAGTCGATGTTCGAGATGGTGGCCTGGAGTGGCTGTATTTTTCCTCACTTGTAGAAATAGAAACTAGAATTGCCTCTCTCAGAAGCAATGTGGTAATCTATGGGAAGACAGCTAAAAGGGTTCGTACTTTCTAGTGCCATAATGGTGCTTCCAGAAATCCATCCTCGGAGAAGTGCAGAGGCAGACAAAGACGCTCATGCAGGGATGCTTGCTGCAGCTGCTCTGGAAGAACTCACAACCACCCAGAGAGGTCAGGCTGGAAGAAGCAGCCCAGTCCAATCCAACCTTTTAGGGAGGTTTCTAGATGTACACCAGCGATCCCTTCTTCCTGACAGATGCCAGTGTGTAAAAAGTTTCTCTTCAGAAATTTCTGAGTAAAGGTTCAGAATATTAATAGAATTTGTTCAAAAATGTTTTTCAGATGCCTGTTTTCTATTCAAGACTGCATTTAGTAATAATCAGGTATTATTCCCACCGGTTTCTTTCCTAAATGGCGAACTCTTGCAAAAATCCACACTGAAAGTCAGGGCGTCCCCAGCCCCTTCCCCGTCTTGGGAGGGCTGGTCCTAAAGCAGTTTGTCTGAGGTCAAGAGCTAGTCATGGCTTCTGCCCTGAGTGAAATGTTCATCCTTGGTAACAAGGATCATTTCTTTTTGGTGGGTAACCAGAGGGAGTCTTCAGCTTGCCCTCACACTTTCTAGGACATTAGAGGGGCCACTTCTGGCCCTGTCAGCCCCCCATTCATGAAGTAGTTCCTGGAGCCTGTGGGTCCCAACTCCTAGCCCACAGCTGACTGTGCAGGACCCAGGGTTCTGCGTGGTCACCCCCACACACTTTCATGGCTCACAGGCCTCTTCTATCCTGTGCATGAGGATTGTGGAGATGCAGAACAGAGCCGCCAGCAGGGAGAGAAGTGGAGCAGGCCAGAGGCCAGTGCCCAGCACGGGGACAGCCTCTCCACATGTAGCCACACTGCCAGGCAAGACCCTGAGGTGTCTGAGAATTGTAAAGTCCAGCCTTAACTTCCAGATAACTAGGATGGCACAGTCCACATCTGTTGAGGTTGGAGATCATAATGCACTTAACAGACTCACAGTTCAGACCTGCAAACCCACAGCATGAGGGCTCCTTTTCAGCCCTGCATGAGCTTTCCCCATAATTGGAGATGTGGCAAATGAACAGGCACCCAAGTATTTCTCATGATGTCTTCTAAGATAAAAAGATATAAAAATTAAAAATCCTTTCTAAATCCTTGTTATAACTACTTTCCAAACTGTCTAAAAGAATAGATTGCTTTCATAGTCTATATTTAAGAAAGCACAGTCTATTAAATCAAAGAACGTGAGCACATTCAAAATCCTTTTGCTCATCCAGAAACTTCAGGTAAAAATTAAAACATTTGAATCATGCATCCTGGTGGCATTTCTCACAGTTGGCGTATTGAGTCGAGAATTTTCTGAGAAGTGAAACATGAAATTCAAAATATGTCCCTAGTCAGAGCGTGATTGTTTACCAGGCAGATTGAGAGAAAGACATCATTCCCCTCTGTTGTTAGGAACACCTGAGGACACACCAGCACAGATTCAAGTGTTCTGGTGCGTTCAGGTTGGGAGGCCAGTCCCCTCGTCCCCTGGACAGCCGCTGTGTAGAGAGGACGGAGCTGGAAAGATGGTAGGAGGGAGGCAGATTGAGAGAAAGACATCATTCCCCTCTGTTGTTAGGAACACCTGAGGACACACCAGGACAGACTCAAGTGTTCTGGTGCGTTCAGGTTGGGAGGCCATTCCCCTCGTCCCCTGGACAGCCGCTGTGTAGAGAGGACGGAGCTGGAAAGATGGTAGGAGGGTAGCTGTCGGTCAGCACTGAATGCCAGGTCAAACCATGTTAACTTAATTATTCATCCAATCAATTGGGTTGTGGTCTCTCAGGAAACTGCAAAGAAAATTTAAGTGAAATTTGGTATACGAATTTATATTTTTACACTAAGTGATTTGATTGCCAAAACACCAAGAATATATTTTGTATTTAAAAAAAATGTTATGTCCTGTAAAATGAAATTATGCACCAGACTAGAGCCAGGGAACCTTCCCAATCTGCCCGGGTTTACCCCCCCATTCTTGTGTTCTGGGGGGTGGGGGGCACAGTTTACACAACTAGTGGCTGAGCTGATTAGGTGTGAATTCCCGGCTGATGGCTGCTCGTCACATAGCATTACAAAACTGTATCAAAGCCCGGTGTGTAAAACTGTTTTTACACTTCTCTTCATCTGTTTTTCATATCTTCTTGCCCCAAGAAAAAGTTTTTATCACCTTTCTAAGGAATTTAATAGCTGTGAATTACAAACCCAACAGCTATGCATGCCTGTCTTAGCATCTACTAAGGAGCAGTAGTCAATTGTTTTTTCTTCTGTAAATTCGATGTCAAGTGTTTACAAAATTAGAGTACAGGTTCCAAGCTTTATCCTTAGGAGTACTCAGAATGTAGGAGGTTTTTGACTGAGTTCATTTGTGTCTATCGAGATTTGCCTAAAGACCCACAACTGCAACAATTGATATAAGCTGTGCCCTTTTTCCCTTCAGTCTCCAAAGCTACTTTTGACTTATGACTTTGTACCAGTGGCCATCATTTGCAGGGCTGAGCAAACACGAGACACAAACCCGGTCTTCACACACATTTATGTGACATGTAGTCAGCAGACAGTACAGAAGTTACAGTCTGTCAGGGAAAACGAGAGAGAGAGAGAGAGCAGTGGCTTTGTGTTCTCATGGCAGACGTGTGCAGAGCTCAGCTTCACCTAACTTGCAGCCTAATGAAGGTGTGGACATCAAGCCTGGCACAGCCCTCACATTCATCAGACAAATCTCCAGCTTGTGCCTCTGACAGGCTTTCTGTAACATCCTGCAATAAATGTTGAAAACAACAACTTTCTAACGAGTGGAAAGCAGATGTCTTCATAGCATTAATTTATTAGCAATCAGAGGATTACAGTCTGCACTCCGTGCTGTTGTCGTGAGATTAATGACGTGAAGACATACGTATAGACATGGTCAGGGAATTACTTGCAGTTTTCAACATTGTGCTTCTAACCCTAGTCTGTGAGCTGCTCCCCTCCCCTGTAATCTGGAACCTGGTAGACAATAAGCTGTCACCAATGAGCTAATGAACGTGTTATCGACCTGGGGGCACTTAGCAGGACAGTGGCAGAGATCAAGGACCAAGCAAAGGGCAGCTCATTTCCAGAGGCTGGGTCTGAGACATCTGCTAAAACTCTGGCGTAAAGCAAGATCTGCAGCCATGAAGAGCCATCCATCCAGACTGGGGAGGGACGTGCCCTGAGCAGGCCCAGGGTGACCAGGGACACAGGGCTCCTTGTGGCCACGGTGTGCCCAGAGGCAGTAGCCAGCCCCCAGTCTCCTGGCTCTCTGGTGGAATCTGAAGGGCAGAGGCATTAGAGAAGGTGGCCTACTCCATCACATTAATAAACACAACAGCCAGGAAAGGGCCGCATCCGTCACACTGGCAGGAGCAGAGAGCCGAGTGTCGGGAATCAATAGCAAAGAGGCGGCCGAGGCTGATGGAGCACGTCTGCTGGCCACAGACCATCATGCGCCAGCTCATCTGACTCTCCCGTGCTGTGCACCTGCCTCTGAGGGTGAGCGACTGGAGGGTGAGAGATGAGGCGTATGCTCAAAGAGGCCGCCTTGCCCGGGGAGTCTGCAGTGAGCCTCTACTGAGGTCCATTCTCGTGCTTTGCTTCTCTGCCTGCCCCAAGGACCCATCTCTGTAGGAGACTTGAAACCTGCCTCTGAGAGCACAGACCCCCAAGAGACTGTCCTTGAGTGAATTGGAGAGGGGCTGGTGAGGTCCCTCCTGGGCACTGTGCTCCCAGCTTGCTGGGGGCTGGCCCACACCTCTGAGTTGTCAATGGACATGCAAATATTTTGCATGCTGATAGAGCTTAAAAGATCATTCAGATAACCTGGGCTGGCAAATTGGGGGGAAAAGAGGTAAAAGTGTCATTCAGTTAAGATGTCCAAATAGGGATGGTGGTTTGGGGCTGGTTTCCAACCTCAACAAGAGATGACAGATAGGTGCCATATAAGGAAGGCTCTTAGGAGACTGAGGTACCGTAGAGTGTGGGACCTG
>NW_007727342.1:341850-348505 GCF_000696425.1 Galeopterus variegatus
TGGGGGAGAATGCAGCCGCGACATGTTCTGGAAGCTGGAGGCTCAGCGAATTGTACCTGATGTCTCAAGAGTCTCAGGACCAGCCAAAATTTATTCATGAAAATGTGATCTATTTAAACCGGCCTAGTGACATGGTCTCTACTTCAAAAGTTCTCGCATTGACACATCTATCCCCTACCCCCAATTCAGGCCCCAGGACCAGCCTATCAGACAGGATCACCTCCCACCTCTGCCAACAAGCTCCCACGTTCCCAGCAGCCATGTGCCCAGCCCCTGCCATTGGACCTCCACCCACCTGGATGGCTTCCCAAGAGACCCTGAGCTGATCAGAAGGGCCCCTTCATTCCGTCCCCCCACACGCAACACAGTGCCTGGCATGCAGCAAACTTTAAAACAATCTTTAATAGATAAGGGACATAGTTCAACCATGGACTGGTTTTTATTATTAGCCTTTTGTCCAAGGTATCGGAAGAGATATTTTTATTTTAAGGTAGGTGGGATCTGGAGAAGAAAATTTACTTACAGAACTCTCTTGAGTGAATTCATTAGGAAAAATATCTATTATGTTATAAATTCCTTTGAAGCTAGCTGGCATTCTGAATCCAAAGGTATCAATTTTTCAACGAAAGTGACATTAACTGAACAAATTCTTGATACCTGGTGTATTAGTTGTCTAGGGTTTCCATAACAAATTACCACAAACTGGGTAGTTCTGGAAGCCAGAAGTCTAAAATCAAGGTGTGGGCAAGACTTGTTTTCTCCGGAGGCTCCTGGGAGACTGTGCTGCAGGCCTCGCTCCCGGCCTCTGCTGGGCTCACACACGTTACCTCCGATCTCTGCCTCCGTCTTCATCTGGCCATCTCCTTTTCTCCGTGTCTCTGTTCTTTGGTCTTTTATAAGGAGACTTGTCACTGGATTTAGGGCCCACTTAAATAATACAGGATGATTTCATTTCGAGCTTTTTAACTTAATGACATATTTGTAGACCCTTTTCCAAATAAGGCCACACCCACCGATTCGGCAGGTGGAGATATCTCGGGGGAAGGGGGGACCATTTGACCCACTGCAGGTGGCTATATTACTGAATCGTCAATTAAACCATGACTTAACAAGACAGCTGGAAGGAAGCCCCATCCAGCCTCCCCCAGGGATTCAGACTCATCGCTGACCATTGCTCTCGGTGACTGAGAGCCTGCCTCGTTGCATTTTACAAAGAAATATAATTGCATTATGTTGAGCTCTATATAGAGCAGACCCAAGGAGACCCAGAGATCGTTCCTCCCGACTTGTGATCTGTCCTGTATCTTTCCATGGTGGCACCAGCAGCTGCTGAGGAACTGCTCCAGCATGGACCACAGGGAAGCTCCAGAGGACACTGTCTGCTCTGAGATTGCCCAGTGAGGCATCCCTGATGACAATACTTCAGTCCTGGGTGCTAAGCAAGGATTTGCTCTTCTGAACACGTTGGTGTGTTTTCTCCTAATCGACAGGATGGACATGGAACTGGCTGGGGTTGCGCTTCCCAACAAGAAGCCCAGAGCTGGATGTGTGGCTCCAAGTTGAGGTCGATCCAGGACCCAAGGCCTAAATATCTTCTTTCTCATCTTCCCCTGGTCTGACAGCTACTTCTGATGATATTTTTCAGATTCTAACATATTGATTATTTATTATTCATTTCCTTTTAAATGACTTCAACCATTTACACACTCCTTAATTCATTCCACAAGGGTTTGAAATAATTTAGAAGAGAAGAAAATATATAATATAGGAAGTTGAGAAAGAAGATGTCCAGATAGCTGGCTGGATCAGTGGGTGGATGGATGAATGGACAGATGGATGGACGGATGGGTAGATGGACAGACGGATGGGGAGATGGATGGGGAACGTATGGATGGATGGACTGATGGGTAGATGGACAGACAGATGGGGGGATGGATGGGGAACGTATGGATGGATGGACTGATAGGTAGATGGACAGACAGATGGGGGGATGGATGGGGAACGTATGGATGGATGGACTGATGGGTAGATGGACAGACGGATGGGGGGATGGATGGGGAACGTATGGATGGATGGACTGATGGGTAGATGGACAGACAGATGGGGGGATGGATGGGGAACGTATGGATGGATGGACTGATAGGTAGATGGACAGACAGATGGGGGGATGGATGGGGAACGTATGGATGGATGGACTGATGGGTAGATGGACAGACAGATGGGGGGATGGATGGGGAACGTATGGATGGATGGACTGATAGGTAGATGGACAGACAGATGGGGGGATGGATGGGGAACGTATGGATGGATGGACTGATAGGTAGATGGACAGACAGATGGGGGGATGGATGGGGAACGTATGGATGGATGGACTGATAGGTAGATGGACAGACAGATGGGGGGATGGATGGGGAACGTATGGATGGATGGACTGATAGGTAGATGGACAGACGGATGGGGGGATGGATGGGGAACGTATGGATGGATGGACTGATGGGTAGATGGACAGACGGATGGGGGGATGGATGGGGAACGTATGGATGGATGGACTGATGGGTAGATGGACAGATGGATGGGGGGATGGATGGGGAACGTATGGATGGATGGACTGATGGGAAGATGGCTGGTGGTTTGGGTGGTTGGGTGGACGGCTACCTCAAAGCAGGAGGATATTTTAAACCTGTATGAACATCTGATTCAATTTTAATAAATAGAAATGTTAAAGATGGAATCACAACTATTGATCAAGGTTTATCAAAACAGGATTTCTCAGTTCCTTGATTATTTTTTACATGATTCAGGTAAGTTGTTTTATTTTCATTTTTGTTTTACTAAAATTGATTTTATGGGAATCAATTACTTAGGAATAAATTTTCCAGAAAATATTGATTCAACAACCAGTGTGGTCACACAATGTTTTAACAATTATATCAATGATAAAAACAGCAAGTTTCCTTTTAGTACATATTTCTACACAGTTCAACTTTTCCCAGTTAAATTTTGCATATTTAAATTTTGTGAAAATTATAATTATATATTTTACTGTGTATTTTATTCCCTGCCATGTTTAGTTTGTGTTGCTTCTACTAGCAATGTTTATTATGAAATAAATAAAATAGGTACTCCATGTGTCTCTCTTTTTTCAAAAGAAAATTGTGAGAAATTTCTCTGATATTCCAGAGTTGTTCTTGGTTCAGGATCTATTTACATTTTTCCAGTTTTTTGGTTGTTTTGTTTTTTATTGTTGGTTGCTTTTCAAATGACCAAAAAGCAGAGACCAGTTAAACACTGGTGTCAACACAGCAGGCTCGGACTGGCAGGTCAAGGTCTTCTTTTAGTGGCTCACCTGGGGCTTGACTACACACACCCTCAGAGATGACTTTGCAGGAAGAAGCGGGATGTTTATTTCGTACAAAAGTAAATATGGGTGGCTTGGTGAGCCATATGGTCTAAATCACAACTACTCCACTGTGAATTTGGAGCTCCAAAGCGGCTATAGATGCAAGGGGGGCTGTGCACCAATAAAACTTTATTTACAAAAACAGGCAGAGTGCCAGACTCAGCTCATATGCCATATTTGCCAACTCCTGCTCTAGAGGGTCCTCAGACTCATCTGTGAAGCAGGTGAAATGAGGCCAAGTGTGCCTGTCACTTACTGAAGATGCAACAAAGGGTGGACAGGACACATGCATGCAAAAATGCCCGTACCGGCATGTCTGTCTCCAGGGAGCATAAGGCAGACGGGAGGACACACAGGAAGGGCAGCTTGCTCGGTGGACGTGGCTGTCTTCTGCCCTTGTTGCTGGGCAGCCTCCGTGATTATTAATGGTGCAGGGACAGTCCTCACTGCAGAGACGCCAGCCTGGGGCTGGAGCCAGGACGGCAAAGTGCCTGGGCACTTCAGTTGGAGTGGATAATAGAGCAAGTGAAAAGAATGAAAATTTATCTTCCTCTTATTTTTCAGGGCTGTCTGGGACTAAAAAGCACTCCGGTGTGGAGCCTCTGATTCATGGCCTGGCTATTCTTTTGTGGATTTCCCTAAATATTTTGTAGCCAGCTTTGACTTGGAAATGCAGCATTTGAAATATCTTTACTTGACCAAGAGGCCCCAAGTGACATTAAAATAATGATTACCACATATTTTGCATTTCGTTGAAAAGTGTATTGGAATAATATCACTCACTTCGGCCTCGCCGGCGGAAGTGATTTAGGAGCAAGGCTCCGACTTGGAATAGATTGTGACGGGGCCTCCCTCCTTCTCGTAGGAAAGGCCTGAGCAGCAGGAGAGCTGCACTTTCGCTCACGGCTCTCCTCTGTCTGCAGGGAGCCCTATTTCTACGTTATACACTCTCAGAAACTCTGCTGCTCGCTAAATTTATGAACTGGAGGGAAGGGGCCTCTGAGTGTGTGGGGACATGTGATCCCCAGAGCTTCACTCGGCAGCAGGACCGGGAGCCCCACAGTTTGCTTTGCAGAAAACGCCTCCTGATATGACAGGGAGGCAAGTGTCTGGGTTCTACCACGTGCCAATTCTTGTGTCTCCCTTCTTGGGCAAAATGTGCGTTTTCCCCATTTCATTCCTCCGTCCCTTTCCAGACTTGGCAAAGCTTTCTGGAAGCCCGATGCGGCGGCGCACTTCCAGGCACGAGATGTTAGAGGACATTAACAGACCCGAGCCCCCTCCTGGGGCTGATGCCATGGCAGGGGAGACACGCCGCACACACACGGATGGACAAGACTGCTGCTGGGGTGGCGCGCAGCAGGACCGGGCGGGACCAAGGTGGGCGGGAGTGCAGTGATAAATAGGACAAGCAAGGCCTCCCTAGAGGGTGGCATTCCAGCCAAAACCCAAAGAGGGTGAGGAACCCATAGGCTGGCCTGAGACCGTGGTGGAGCCAGGGCAGAGGTCCTGGGGTGGGCTGGGCTGGCACGTGTGAGGAACCACGGAAGGTGGCTGCAGGGTGCAGCAGTAAGGACCAGGACAGACAGGCAGCAGGCTCCCAGGGCATTGCTGGGATCTGGCAGCTCTTCTTAGAGAAAAAGGGGCCGTGGAAGGGTTTGGGACCAGCAAGCACGAGACCGGCTCTCCTGGCTGCAAGCAAGGCCTCCCTAGAGGGTGGCATTCCAGCCAAAACCCAAAGAGGGTGAGGAACCCATAGGCTGGCCTGAGACCGTGGTGGAGCCAGGGCAGAGGTCCTGGGGTGGGCTGGGCTGGCACGTGTGAGGAACCACGGAAGGTGGCTGCAGGGTGCAGCAGTAAGGACCAGGACAGACAGGCAGCAGGCTCCCAGGGCATTGCTGGGATCTGGCAGCTCTTCTGAGAGAAAAAGGGGCCGTGGAAGGGTTTGGGACCAGCAAGCACGAGACCTGCTCTCCTGGCTGCTGTGCGGAGGGAAGCATCGGGTGAAGCCATGTTCTGCCCACTCTCCACATGCCCTTGAACTTTCTGCTCTGGCCAGACTGAACAGAACTTCTTCCAGTCTCTGGAATATTCATCTGTTGGACCCCAGGGCCAGTCCACTTGTCACCAGTCACCTGCTCTTGCAGAGGCACAGGAGCCATCAGGATGGATGAGCTTGTAGGGACCAGAGGCCCACTGCCACATGTAGCAGGGGGACAATCAGGCCTCCGTGGGCCCAGCCTTCCCAATCTGCTCTCTCTCTGGTCCAGCTGCCCCACCAGGGATGGGAGGGCAGGATCCAATCAGAGGGAGGCGCTGGAGGCCCGTGAGGGCTGAGGGCCGAGAGGGTGTTCCAGGTGGCTCTGGGGTCCTTGGGCACTTGCTCAGTTTCTATTGGTTTGACCCCTTCCCTGCCTTAGGTTCTATCCTAGACACATGGCTGAAGCCAGAGACCAGCTTGGCATGGCCCAGGCAGGGCAGCAGAGGACATCAGGCTGATAGCCTGGTTCTGGTCCTGTTGGGAACAACGCTGAGTGATTGCCCATCGAGGAGGTGGAACAGGAATTAGTCCATTTTCATTGCCCATAATGAAATACCTGAAACTGGGTGATTTATAAAGAAAACAAAATTTATTTCTTTCAGTTTCTGAAGCTGGGAAGCCCAAAGTCCATCTGGTGGTGGCAACAGTGACCTAGGGGTCTCACACTGCAAGATGGTGGAAGCAGAGAGAGCAAAAAGCCAACTTCCTTATTCACTCTCCTTTTAAAGCCCTCAGAACCACGCCCCTGACCACCATTATTAATCCATTCACCACAGCAGGGTCCTGCAATCTGATCATCTCAAGGCTCCACCTTTCAGTTACCATAACAGGATTTCCCACCCTCAATAATCACAGTGGGGCTTAAGCTTCTAATATATGGAACTTGGGGGACACGATTCAGGCTTCAGTGTGTTTTGGGGGACATAACTCAGTCCACTACATTGACCCCACAGGTGCACATGTGGGTGTCCCTCTGCTCTTTCCTCATGAACACAGGAGCGAGGACAGCAGCTCCCCTCAAGTAACCTCCTAGGAAGATGGGAGCTGTGCTGGCTCCTCTGCTGCTCAGCAGGGACACTAGCAGAGGGGGTGGGCAAAGGCTATGCCTTCCTTACATGTTCCCTGCTCCCAGGTGCTGCCCCCTCCTGTATGTCCTATTCCAAGGCTGTAAGCACACCTGGACAGAGCATACCTGGGCGGGGCACACCTGGGTG
>NW_007727342.1:349154-352577 GCF_000696425.1 Galeopterus variegatus
GGGGCACACCTGGGTGAGGAACACCTGGGCAGGGCACACCTGGGTGCGGCATACCTGGGTGGGGCACACCTGGGCAGGGCCTCCCTGGCATTCTGGTAGCCCACCTGCTGCCCCCCTACACTCTGCTCTGCCAGGTCTGGGGATTGATGCTGCCTGCCACCCTCGTGCTTGGGGGGAGTTTTCTATGTGGAATCTGCTCCAGAGACCTAACAATCCCTCATTCCCACAGTCTAACCTAAGATCTGACCAGGAGTTGAGGAAAACAAGGAGCCCCCTCCCCCTTTAGCCTCAGACCTCAGCTGCTCTGGTCAGATCAACTTTTGCTCTGGGCCCAGCACGAAGCCTCCTGTCCACTGCGGCTGCTCCAGCCTCCAGTCCTCAGCAGGTGCACTTTCCAGCCAGGGACCCCCTGAGGGGAAGGGGTAAGAGGCTTGGACCCCATCACATGGTGGAAGGGGGGGCTCCTGTGGGCTGCCCCTCAGCCACCTGGCCCATTTCCTTCCACCACCAACCCCAGGGCATCTCTGTGTGTGGCACAGGGTCCTGTCGCCATCGCGGGGATGTGCTGTCTCAGCATGTCCATACCTCAACTGAGCACAGAGCTGGCACTTTCTAGATCTCTTGCAATCTCTGATGGATGACACACATGATGTCCCAGGCAATGTCCCAATGCTCTGTGTGTGCTCAATCCCTTGATCGTATCACAGTCATGTGAGGGAGGGACAGTGTTACCCCTCTTGCAGGATGAGAAACTGAGGCACAGAGAAGCCAAGTCCCTTGCCCTGTAGTCAACTGGAGGAATTGGGATTTGAACAGAGGGTACTGGGGCCAATGCTCTTGACAGCTGCGCTTCAGCACAAGCCCTGTGGGTGGATAACGGGGCTCCCGCAATCGCCCCGTGAGGAGGACTGCGTGTCTCCACGAGTGCGGCGAGGACGCCGTGCTGAGCCGCAGCAGCGGGGGCAGGAGAGTGTTCTGAGACACTGGCTGCCAGGCCTGTCACTCCCTCGTCCTCATTCTTGCCCCTCCAGGCTCTGCAGTGACAGCTTTTTATTCCCAAGACCCACAGGGAGTGGGTCAGTAGAGCCGGGTGCAAAGGCATCGACTGATGGGCAGAGAGGCTTTCTGTACGTCTGCAACCAGAACCATGGGCTTGGGAGCGCAGACTCCGTTGGCAGGAACCAGCCTCTTCCGTGAGACTAGAGTGTGTATGGGCCAGACCCTGAGGATTTGAAGCCTGAATGCCGCTGGACAGGCAGAATCAGGGACCATCAGGGGGCCCAGTTTTCTTGGCCCTGGAAGGGAGGTACATGCATCAGCCACAGCCAGATGCAGAAGACAAAGACCTGAGGGGCTGCCCCAGACCTTAGCTGACGGACAGTGTGTCTGAGAAGGGCTGTGTCCTGCTCCCTTCTGTAAATGAGACCCCAGCAAGGGACAGGGAGTGGGGTGTGGGGGCAGGTCCTGAAGCCTGGCTCTTGAGGTCCCTCCTACAATGAATGGGCTCTCCTTGGTGTCTGTGGAGGGAGGGAGGGCAGTTGAGAGAGGAGAGGGCAGGTGGCAGGGAGGACCCCACACACATTAGCGTGCAGCTTTCCCACCAAGAGCCACGCACGTCCTTCCAGGCATCTTTGCAGGGAGTCTGCAGGCCTTGGGCACACGTGAGCTCAGAGGGCCCCTTCTTCCAGAGGCCAGGAGGGCTGCCGTCGGTGTTCTGGTCTGTCCGTCCCACCTGGCAGTGCCTTGAACAGCAGCAGTCAGGAGCCAGTTTCTAGGTGCCAGAGCCGGACAGGGACCCCAGAGCTGGGCAGTGCCACAGGCAGCCTGCAGGAGACCGCTGGACTCAGTGTAGATTTGGTGTGTGTGGCAGAGGTACAAGGGTCCCTGGGCTTCCTGTCACCCAGAATCCACCCATGGGACACAACAGCCTCTATGGGGCAGAGCCTGGGAGGATGAACACAAGCAAATGGAATCTGTGATAAGAGAGCAAACAGTTCACAGCAGGGGCTTCACCCAATGTGTCCTTGTCATCGTCACCATTAGCCAGCATCACCAGAGAACAGCAGCATTCAGCACTGCCAGGAAGGAGAGCCCAGCCTGGCAGTCATGCCTCCATTACAAACGAGCACAGGAGGGGCTCTACCATTACTGGGACACCTCTGAGGTCATCAGCACATCAGCCTCAAAGCACTGGTCACTTTGCAAGGTAGGCATTATTTCTGCTGTCACTGCTGCTCATGCTCTTAGGAGGCCTCAAGGTCAGACGCCAAGCCTAGTAGAGCCCAGTTTCCTTCAGCCGTGGTTCACCTGGCACACAAGCCCAGCCACATGGTGGGACACTATGGGGCAGGTGCGTGAATTGTGCCCAGGGAGGAGGCCTGAGAAGACACCACTGACCCTCAACTGCTTCCCCCATGACTGAGTGTCAGGGTCACACAAGGTCACCATGAGCACGGAGTGGAAATGGAATAACAGTCCCAGGCGACCTAGGGGAGCGACGGGCAGTTCTCTGTGAGAGTTTTGGTCTGGCTCTGCTTTGTTTTCTGTCTTAATGAAAAATGTGTGGAGTTTCCACCGTGGCAAAACAAACAGGAGCACGACTCCGGTGCCACAACATGCACACTCACGGCACGTGCTCTGGGCCAGCCCGTCCTGCCTCCAGCTGCTGCTTCTTTACTGACTCCTCAGAACACATCAGGATTTTGCACCGAGACATGAGAGGAATGTGTGTGTCTGTGAGTGTGCATGCATGTGGCTGTGAGTGTGCCTATGTGTGCTTGTGAGTGTGCACTGTGCAAGTATACATGTGTGTACATGAGTGTGCCTATGAGTGTGCATTGTGCGAGTGTGCACCTGTGTACATGTGTGTGTGCCTGTGGGTGTGCACTATGCAAGTGTGCATGTGTGTACGTGTGTGTGCCTGAGTGTGCATTACGCGAGTGTCCGTGTGTGTACATGGGTGTGCCTTGAGTGTGCGTGTGTGCCTGAGTGTGCATTATGCAAGTGTGCATTGTGTGAGTGTGAATGCTTGTGTGCATATGTGTACATGTGTGAGTGTGAGTGTGCATTGTGTGAATGTGTGTCTGAGTGTGCATTGTGTAACTGTGCATGTGTGTATGCATGTGTATGTATGAGTGTGTCTGTGAGTGTGCATGTGCGTGGTGTGGGTGGCTTTGTGTATGTGTGTGTATGTGTGTTGGGGGATGTGATTGTCCCTGTGGAAGCCTCAGCTGCACCTGCCGCTTCACTCTGCCCCGCCTCTGCCTTTGGGAACCCATCGACTGGGCGTTCCCTTTGTGGTCAGAGCATCACTTGCACCAGTTCCTGAGACGGGCACGGCCAGTCCTGTCTCCCACCCCCACTGGGGCTCTCTGCCTTGCGTCTGCCCCAAGTGTGAATCCACACCCTGTCCCAGCCATTGGC
>NW_007727342.1:352737-355752 GCF_000696425.1 Galeopterus variegatus
TGCACCTGCCGCTTCACTCTGCCCTGCCTGTGCCTTTGGGAACCCATCGACTGGGCATTCCCTTTGTGGTCAGAGCATCACTTGCACCAGTTCCTGAGACGGGCACGGCCAGTCCTGTCTCCCACCCCCAGTGGGGCTCTCTGCCTTGCGTCTGCCCCAAGTGTGAATCCACACCCTGTCCCAGCCATTGGCCAGCTTGTGTTGATGCCACTGGTCCCCATCCTGAGGGGAGATGAGGGGAAAATGAGGAAAACAGAGGACACTAAGCCCCAAAAGTCCACATGGAAGATGACCTTCCTGGCCTGGTGGGCATCTGGGCTTCTTGCTCTCCGGCCTGCCGTAGGCTTTCTGCATGAGGAGGATGCACACAGGGCAGGGACCCACAAACAGTGCCGAATCCTGGAGAAAACGAGACCCTGCCGGCGTGTCCTGGGGCTGAGGGCTTCCAGCACCCTGAGTGGACCCACAAGCCTCAGGGAAGGAGGGCCGAGCAGGGCAGGTGCCACAGCACACACTGCACAGAGGGGCCGTGCCAGGAAGGACAGACCTGCTCTTCACCACCACCTGGCCATCAGCACGTGCAGCGGTGGTGTCTGGGAAGGCTGGCTGTCAAATCCCTGCACATGCTCTCCGGCCGTGTGTGCCGGCAGGAGGAACAGGACATGGTGTGCTGCAAACATGGCAGGCTGCCTTGCAGTTAGGGCCCTGGACGGTCCAGTGTGCTGGACCGTGGCACATCGAGCTGCCCAGTGCAGGTAGGTGCCGGGGACAGGCTCAGTGTGTGGCCTGGAGAGCCTCCGAGACACTGGTGCCCTGTGTCCCCCATGCACCTCCCGCCTGGGTCCCTGCAGGCCTGCCAAGGCCTCCTTTCCCTCCCACCCAAGTCACAGCCCCTCCCCATCCCAGAGGGAGGCTGGTGTTCAGGAGAAGCCGCCCAGGAGGAGATGACTCTGCAGCTGCCGCCTCCCTCCCAGTGTGTTTCCCGGGAAGGGGAGAAGTGGCTGGACCAGAGGAAGGCAAGCAGAGAAGCTCACCCAGATCCGTCACACGGGGTAACGAGCTGGATTTATGGAAAAGGAAACACAATATGATTCCGCATAATGGCTGTTGACAGAGACTCAGGCTGTTTGTTCTAGGATATTAAATTGACAAACAGTGCAGGTTGGCGGTGCCCGTCTCTGATTTGCGGGTGCCTGTCAAAAGGTGGGTGCGTTCTCGGTGCCAGTCAGAGGCGCGGAGACTTCCAGATAATGAGAACGTGCGGGAGGAGCCTGGGAGCCAGGCTGTGGCAGTGATCTGCATTTCAAATGTCCCCCAAGACGCCCGAGCCACCACGGATGAGCGATATCGTGTAGGAAGTGGGGTGGAAAGCTACCCCATTGTTCCCAGACAGAGCAGGCTACATTTTTTAAAATTTAATTAAGGCCTTAGATCAGATTTGCGTAATTACATTGATGCTGTAGTGAGCCGCGTGATGGATGAGACCTCCTCGATGCCCGCGAGAGACAGAGAGTCCCCAGCAGCTCCCTCCGGCCCGGACCCTTCATATCCTGCGGCTGCATCTCCCTGAAAAATGCGCTCACGCTGTGCGCTGGTTTGCTTTGTTTTGTTTCTAAATCTCTGAAGAATGTTCTCTTGGTGAGCTCGAGCCAGGGGAATCAGACGTGGGTAATTTCATGATCTCATTACGTGTCTACACAGTCATCCGTCTGCATATCCTGGAGACCCCAACAGACTGGAGAAAGGGTCGTTTGCATGAAAAATTCCCTGTTAGGAGACAACAGACACTGAGCGGGAGAGGTGCGGTAAGATGGGAAATTATTGTTTGGGTGGTAATTTACTAAGGAAATTAAAAGGAAGAGAGAGAGACCCTGGTGCTGGAGTTAGTCTAGAATAAAAAATAGGAGGGTGGCATCTGGCTTTTTTAAAAGAATAAAGGTGGTACACCAGTTCGAGGTGGAAAAGAGGGAAACGCAGGAAGGGAAGGAAAGAGGTGGGGGCAGGGAGGAGAGGGAAGAAGCGGGGGACAGAGGGCTTGCGTCCCAGGGAGCAGGGATCCCACGGAGCCACAGAGTGCAGCGCAACCTCTGCTGGCCTGCAGAGCCGTCCTTCCCACAGCTCTTGCATCGTGCAGCTCTGGGAAGTCTGTCCGGCACATTTCAGACGCCTGGCAGAGAACACACGAGGTCAGCTTCATATGAGCAATTTCAAGAGACACCTGGCAGAGAAACGTCTTCCTGCAGAATTTATAGGATGATGAGAATCAAGCTGGGGAGGAAGGCCGGGGGGCGTTTGGAGCCCTCCAGTCTGGGCCTGGCACTCTGCCGTTGTCTGCCCCCCAAGGTAAACTGAGGCCTGTCTCCCCAGGTGGGGCCCGTCAAAGGTGGGACTCTTGAAGTGTGGAAAGGATCAGATACAAATGGCTTATGGAAGTGGTCTTTTAGAAGTTGTAAACAAGAGATCCAGAGTAAATTAAAGACCAAACGAAAGGCTGTCTAGCATTCATCTCTGGACCCCAGCAAGACCACGAGCAGTCTCTGAGTTAGAACAGCGTCCCCGCTTCTCCTGGCTCCATGAACTGGGCTCTTGACAAAAACCTGTTGGAAGGAGCCGCACACATGTACAGAGCCTGGCTCCTAAAACGAACACCTGGACTGGGTCACCCATCCTGAGGCCACACAGTCTTAGGAATAATGAGAAACCCTCAAGGATGTCCAGGAAGCAGTGGCCTGTCATCGATCCTCCGTTTGTGGGCAAATGGGTATTCCAAGATTTTAGGGTAAATTTGCTCCGTGAGTGGGTAAAACACTCGCCCTGGAATAACACTTCTATCAGAAATCTTTAAGGACAAGCGATGAGCTAGTGTGTCCTGTGTATCCCCGGGTGCCCCCTTAAGGTTCCCCCACCACGTGCACAATCGTGCAGCTCCTGCCTCGCCCTCCCCTCCCCACCACGTGCGGGATCTCATGGGCACTCTTAGAATAATTCAGTGCCTGAGTCCATGCTTCAGTCACA
>NW_007727342.1:356002-357376 GCF_000696425.1 Galeopterus variegatus
CTGTCATCGATCCTCCGTTTGTGGGCAAATGGGTATTCCAAGATTTTAGGGTAAATTTGCTCCGTGAGTGGGTAAAACACTCGCCCTGGAATAACACTTCTATCAGAAATCTTTAAGGACAAGCGATGAGCTAGTGTGTCCTGTGCATCCCCGGGTGCCCCCTCAAGGTTCCCCCACCACGTGCACAATCGTGCAGCTCCTGCCTCGCCCTCCCCTCCCCACCATGTGCGGGATCTCATGGGCACTCTTAGAATAATTCAGTGCCTGAGTCCATGCTTCAGTCACAAATTCATACCTAGCAAACGAGTCAGCTGATCGGACCCAATAATCAGCCTAAATGGATACAGCCCAACATTGCCACAAACCAGGGACAAGAGCCGCTGTTGGAGTTGTCACAGTGAAAAAGCGGTTTGCAGCAATGTCTGGCAGTTCATTCAGAACACTCTGGTCGGGAGCATGAACTTGAGAAACGATTTCCCCCTGGAGGGTGGGGAGGCCAGCCGGTGTCGAATGGCCCTGGAAGTGGCCGCCCCGTTCGCGAGCTCGCTCAGTTCCAGCATGATTTATGGTTGTATTATTCATAAATCTATTCAAAGATGCAAACAGGGTGATTGTGCCTCTGTAAGATATTAATAACATAATGAGTCTGTGCTATTTGTTTATGTAATGGATAATGGGATCTCTGCAGGGGCCAGATATAATATCACAATCTGGTAATTCAACGACTGCTACTAAACACACACACAAATAGTATGTTGTTTGAGGAACGAAGTTCAGAGCCCTAATGGAATAATTACCAGCCCAGGTTTCCTCTCGGCTCCTGGGAAGCCAGGCAGGTGGCACCTCGCAGGGTGGGCCCCGCCCACAGGCAGCAGGACTCCTGCCCGCTCTTATCTGCCTTGGATCTCCCGGTCCTGTGACCCTCAGGAAGCTCTCCAGCCCTCCGTGCTGTCCCCTACCTGCTGTCCTCTGCCTGAGATGGGCCCTCCCCGTTTCCCAGCCTGCACCATCCGCCTCTGGTTAGTCCTCTCCTGCAGCCAGCAGCTGGGCCAGTGCACCACCTCCCTTCCTGCAAGACCACGTGTCATCCTAGTGCCTTCCCGGGCCTGCGCCAAGTCCTAGATCTCTAGCTCTGCCCCGGAGGCCTGTTATGGATTGAACTGTGTCCCCCAAGTCTGTATGTGCAGTTATAAGCCCCCAATACCTCAGAATGTGGCCTTATTTGGAGATTGGGTCATTAAACAGGTAATCAAGTTAAAAGGAGTCGTTAGAGTTGGTCCTAATCCAGGATAAGTGGTGCCGTTAAGAAAAGGAGATTTTGGGCCGGCCCGGTGGCGCACTGGATAAGTGCGCTGCTTGGGAAGCGCGGCGGCG
>NW_007727342.1:358137-361096 GCF_000696425.1 Galeopterus variegatus
CTTATTTGGAGATTGGGTCATTAAACAGGTAATCAAGTTAAAAGGAGTCGTTAGAGTTGGTACTAATCCAGGATAAGTGGTGCCGTTAAGAAAAGGAGATTTGGATAGAAGACCACGGGAGGACACGGGGAGAAGACGAGTCTACAAGCCATGGAGAGAGGCCCCAGGAAGAACCACCCCTGCCACACCTTGATCTCAGTCTTCCAGCCCCCAGAGCCAAGAGACAACAGGTTGCCATTGTTTAAGCCGCCTGATCTGTGGCACTTCTTATGGCAGCCCTAGGAAACTCATCCCGGGTGGCCGTCTGGTCCCAGGGTTTCCCTCTTGGTTCACTTCCCCCTCCCCCAGGGAGGTTGGAGGTGGGCTGTGCTCAGAAGAAGGCCACACTGAAGGACTCACAGATCCTCCTCGAGGTCAGACGACTGCATCAGCCAAACAAGAAGACAGGGCCGGGGGCACCAGACAGCCGTGGTCCTGGCCCCAGCCAGGGAGGAGGACAGGCCGGCTGAGGCCGTGATGTGAAAGGTGGGCAGCAGTAACCATCCTACCAGAATGTTCCACAGCACTACTACACGAATTAAATGTCACCACCAGGGTCTGCACCCATGTGGGGTGTCAGCAGCATCCTCTCTGCACCTCACTGTCCCATCTAGGGAGCAGGCACTTGAGCTAAGTGATGCCAGGGTCTCCTGCACTCTCCTTCACTGCCAGGAGGGTCTCGGTGCATCTCCAGCCCCCTCCTCCCATATCCAGAGAAGAGCAGAGGTCACTCCTTCAACGGCATTCATCTGAAGTTAAAAAAAGAAAGAAAGAAAAGGTACCTACTCACCTTTAATCTCAGCATGGCAGGGCTTCTGGTAATCAAACTCTGAAGATGTGTCATTCTTTAATTAGAGAGACCCTTTCATTGCTCCTGCTACTCCCAGGGGCTGTAGAGAGGGGCCTTGTCACTTGGTGGAGGTGGGTGTGCCCTCCCGCCGGGTTACGTGAGGGCCTCTCCTCTCGGTGCTGCTGACATCAGGGCTGGGTCCTCTCCCATTGCGTGGATGTCCTGGGCTCTGTGGGATGCTCAGCAACAACCCGGGGCCTCCACGCACTGGATACCAGCTGTCCGGGAGCATCCCCCACGCAGAGCTGTCACAACCAAAAATGTCCCCCGCATGGCCCGCTGTCCCCCAGTGGCAACACCACCTGGTCCTAAGGCATCCTCCTCACTTCTCGCCTCCTGTATGTCTGTGCTCCCCCCATCAAGCTGTGAGTCACACTCACACATGCAGACACACGCACACACGTGCACCCTTCTCTCCTTCCCCAGCCTCAGTTTCCTTATCTGTAAAATGGAAGCAGCAGCACCCACCCTGCAAGACTAGGGTGCGGGTTAGCTGAAGCAATGACGCAGAACCCTGTGGACTGCAGGGCAGTGGCGTGTGCAGGTGCTGTTGCTTCTCGTCAGAAAGTCTGCGCAGAGGCCCTCCTGGCTGCCAGCACGTGTGCAGCGTGTAGATGAGGCAGCATCCCCACGTGGTTGGGGGTCGCTTCTGTCCCTAGGCAGGCTTGGAGGACCAAGTGGAAGGGGAAAGCAGAACAGGCCACGGGTAGGCAGCTCAGCCCCATCAGGACTGAGCCTCGGGGTGAGCAGACTACCCCCGTGTCCTTCAGGATCCCACGCTCCGTAAGCCCCCTGCGTCCACGTGCCATCCAGTCCTACTGTCTGAGGGACACATCTTCCTGTCCGTGACGGCCTGCGTGGTGACTTCAGCGCTCGTTTTCTCTGAGTAGCTCTGCTGTGTTGTCTCTTTCCCATTTGTTTGTGAGCTGCAGTGTGAAACAGTTACTAATTCAGATTTTTACTGTGGATAAACAAATACAGAAAATTAACAGATGTGTTTTGCAGATGTACTTAACGAAAATAACCTCCGTCATGATGAGAAACATCGGAGGAAAACGGAGCTGTGAGGGGCTCTGGGAGCTTCCAGACACCCCCCTCCTGGTTTCAATGGTGAGAATCCCACCTCCAGAGTGGGGAGGGGCTGACCTGAGACCCGGAGATGGCAGCAGAATGTGACACAGCCGTGGCCAAGACGTGGACTAGGAGGCAGGCCTGGTGAGGGGACAGCGGGTGAGGGACCCATGAGCAGAGAAGGGCAGCCAGCCAGGGGACCAGCGGGGCCACGGGCAACCAGGCAGGAGAGCTCGCATGGAGCTGCGCATGGCAGAGAGGAAGACGATCGCCAGGCGGGAGGCCCAGGAAGAGCCGGCAGCAGACAAGGGGTCAGAGCTGAGTGTGAACTCAGGGTACACGGGCGGGTTAAGGTCCTGCAGAGATTTGGACCCCAGGGATGGGAATGTGGACTGGAGACCAAAGGCAGCAGCCTCTCCCAGGGCAGGACACGTCCCTGTGCCCCACACAGTGTGGACAGTGGGACAAGGCAACCTGCGACTGTCTCTGTCTCTAGCCCAGTTGAAGAGGCCTCAAGCCCCTGCACAGCTGTCCTCATGGCTCCAGGAGAGGGAGAGGTGGGGGTGCGCCCCACACCCTTGGGCCTTTGTCCACCCTCCACTCTCACTGGCACTGGTCTGCATCTCTCTGCAATCCTGCAACCTGATGGGCTCTGCCCCAGTCCCTCACCTGGGACGTGGAGAGCAGCGGGGTGCCCTGTCGTGCTCTCTCCTCCCAGCTCTGGCGAGCATCCGGGAAGGAGAGGAACCCTGCACTGAACTCCCCCGACCGGCCACCCAAAGGATGCTGGAGCCTCGCAAGGAGGCTCATTTATTTGGGTGTTTGCATGTGAATGTTTGCATTTCACTTGTATTCTTGCACTATTTATAAAAAAAGTGTTACCGTCTCCTAACTTTATTAAGTGAACACATGGAATGTCTGTATTTTGCTCTTGCTAGAAAGAAAACAAAAGGCATGTACTGTTGGTTTCCCTTCTCTGGGTCATGACTTCCACAGATG
>NW_007727342.1:361895-364551 GCF_000696425.1 Galeopterus variegatus
ACAAAAGGCATGTACTGTTGGTTTCCCTTCTCTGGGTCATGACTTCCACAGATGGGAGGTCCTTGTCTTTCCCTCCTCTCACACACACACACACACACACACACCACACTCACTCACGTGCATACACGTGCAGCCACACATGTAAACACAGCTACACAAAACACACACACAAGCATGCACACACTCACAAATGTGCATTACGTGCAGCCACATGTACATGTACATGTACAGATAGGCACATGTACACACAACGTACAATGCACACAGGCATGCACAAACGTGTGTGCACACACAATGCAGTCACACACATGTGCATATGCAACACACTCAGGTGTTTGTCCCCGGAGCATGGAAAACCGCCCCTCCAGTGCTGAAGAAACCCTCGGTGATGGGATGAGGACCTGCTCACTCAGCATACGTGTTGGGCCTGGGGAGGAGACGCTCTGTACAAACCTCATTTCTTACGTGAGAGGATGCACAGCTTCCTAGGAATAATCTAATTTCCTTTTCTTTCAGAAGTGACTGTCATACAGAGGGAGCTTTCTTCTCATCTAATTTTACTCCAGAATAAAATAAAGACAGAGTATTAGAGCTGAAGGGGAGAGGGTTTGGTGCAACCCCTTCATCTGACACTTGGGGAAAGGGCGGAGCAGAGGGGACGGTGGACAGTCACGCTTCACGGCCCCCTTCCTGCGGCCCCCGGCCCTTCCTGCCACGGGGCCTGACAGGAGTGGGGTGGGCATCCCAGGAGTGGGCAGCCTGGTCTCTGCTTGGGCAGGGGCTGCTGCTCCTGCGCTGGCCGGCAGCCAGCCCCCTCTCTCCAGAACAGTGTGTTGACTGAAAACACGCTGACCATTCGGTTGGATTTATTTTGGGTATGGCCCTGGGGGCCACCTGCCTGACAGGCGTGAGCCCAGGAGAAGGAGGAAGAAACGACCTTTCCATCCCTGGGAGGGGGCTGCCGCCCAGCCCATCAGCCTGCACACGGGTCCTCCTGGAGCCACCACCCACGAGTGGCCCCTTCTCCCCGTGAGGACAGCTGCTGCTACGGCCGACAGAGGCCTGCGCGGTGCAGGTTCCGAGTCGGTGTCTGTATCAGTCAGGGAGCTCCAGAGAAGCAGAGGCTGTGGGAGACGTGGGCAGCCCAGGAACCACGCAGGGACGGCGTCGTGTGTGGGGGCTGCCAGCGGGGGCAGGCTAGTCACAGCCCCAGGGCCCGGCAGCCAGATACCAGCAAAGGGGTCTCCCTAAGCAAAGGCCTTGAGAGGCAGACCCCCAAGTGTACCCACAGCCTCCCCATTGACAGTGAGGGAAGGCGTTGTGCAGAACAGGTAACGCAGCAGGCCTGACACCGTCGTCCTTAGAGAGTCCTGCTGCAAGGCTGGCCTCAGCTAGCATCTGGAACTTGCATTTCTGGAGGGTTCCCTCACTGAAGAGAGTGGCCCACTGTGCTGGACTGTACAGTGTGCTTTACGCAGAGCACCCGCTTTCCTTCTGGGAGCCTGGAATTTTGGTACATGCCAGGCAGAGGGTGCCTTGTGACCAGCCCCCAGTGATGCCTGGCACTGAGTGTCTAACGAGCATCCCCAGTCGACAGCATTTCATACGTGTGGTCACACTCACCCTGGAGGAGCGACCATGTCCTGTGGACTGTGCCGGGGGAGGACTCCGGAGGCTCGGGCTCCTCTGGACTCTGCACAAGCGCCTCCCCCTCTGCTGAATGATTCGTGTCCTCTCCTCATGGTGAGTGGCAGCTGTGAGAACAACTTTGTTCCGAGTGCCCTGCCTCCTCCTGTGAGTCTCTGAGTCTGGGGACTGACTTGGGCTCCCCAACACACACCTCCAGGGCCTCAGAGGCAAATGGGAAGGTTTCCTAGACGAGGTCCCGGGAGAACGACAGCGGGTCACGAGTTCTAGGCTTGTGGCTCCGCCTTTACCGTGGCCAGCGTGGCTGGTCGCTGGGGTCTGTGTGCTAGGCACCGTGACTGCAGGGGGCACAACACGTCTGGATCTGCTGCTGTNGGGGTCTGT
The DNA here is from genome assembly GCF_000696425.1 of Galeopterus variegatus. Classification (NCBI taxonomy): domain Eukaryota; kingdom Metazoa; phylum Chordata; class Mammalia; order Dermoptera; family Cynocephalidae; genus Galeopterus; species Galeopterus variegatus. Next base: position 363,927 of record NW_007727342.1, read on the forward strand.
GTGCTAGGCACCGTGACTGCAGGGGGCACAACACGTCTGGATCTGCTGCTGTTTCCCTTCACATCCCCTTCCGCAGATCTGTCGTCAGCGGCCACTCATCCACCAAGGCCTCACTGTTTGCCTTGCCTGTTGTCGGAGGCAGCGAGGTAGGCGTGTGGTGACCCCACACCCCGCTCTCTCTCTGGAACATCCNAAGAAAGACAGGTGGAGAGATGAGGAGAGACGAGGGGACATGGGCGAGAGAGGGAGAAAGATGGGGGGAGAGGGGAGAGGGAGATGGGGGAGGGGGGACCAGGAGGCCACGCCACATGACATGGAAGGAGCTTCAGTGACAGAGCAGTTGAGGAAGCTTTGGAAACAGGACTGTCTAGGGTTCACTTTAAGGTGCTTGTGATGCCACAACTCAGGGCACCTGGCAGGCCTGCAGCAGTCACATGCAGCATTGTGGGAGCTTTGGGGGACAGTGCAGGGGGCTGAGCCACACCCAGGTCAGCACTGCCTCACCGATCCCCAAAGTCAGCCACAGACAGGAGGTTCGAGGATGCCCGAGCTCTCGCAGGTATGGGGTGGGTGGTAAAGAAACATGCACACTGTGCAGCTGAAGTCTGGGTTCATAGAAAAAGAC
>NW_007727342.1:365901-380518 GCF_000696425.1 Galeopterus variegatus
GGGTGGGTGGTAAAGAAACATGCACACTGTGCAGCTGAAGTCTGGGTTCATAGAAAAAGACGCACAAATTACACAGTGAACAAAGGAGGGTGGGGACAGCGTGCCACGGCTGCTCTCCTAAGTGACGGAGGCCCACAGGTCCACGTCTCGACTGCAGGTGGGAGAACCCTGCTTTCCGCAGCCCAGGTCCTAGCCCTGCCACCCGCTCTAGGGCGAACCCTGCCGTGGCTGAGCGGTCCGTGTGGCTGGGCCTGAGGTTGGACAGAGCCCATGTCCCTGTTCTGCTGTGAACAGGCCAAGCTGTTGCTGGGAATGACAAACACACCTCAAAACTGAGACACAAAATTGGAAATCCTGCTGCTCAGACCCACAACTTGACTGCAAAGATCGCCTCCTGCCTCCCACCCCAGCCCACCCCACTGCCAGCCACCTCTCTGGCCACCTCCTGCAGGATGAGAGGTCCTTCCATGCCTGACACCTGTCCGCACACTCCTGGTCTTTTATAGATGACCCAGTAGAACGTAAGGTTTTCTGGAAAGCCAAGCTCCACAGACAGCGCACGTGATTCCTAAGCGAGACCTGGGGCCACACCCGACTCACACTGAAGCGCTGTGACCCCAGGGACTCACCAGACCATCCACCTGGCCATCCAGCCCCACGGAGAGAGGACATTTTGCGCGTGAGAGTCCTCCACGGCAAGTTTGTCCTGGGCTCTCAGGTCACGTTTGCCAAGAGGCTGGTATGAAACAACAAAAGGACTTATTATGGGAATCCAAGACACTGTCATTTATAGAAGTAAAAAGATCACCTCCATGCGTCCTCATGGAGAGCATCTCTCACACCCCCCGTTCTCCCCACATGGGATCTAGTCACATGAGGGTTGGGGTCCCTGTGTGTTCTCTCTCTGCCGCATCCCCCTAAACCTCTGAACCCAAAGGCAGCAGAGCCTCCTCTGCAGTCCCCATGCCTGCAAGCGGGAATCGCCACCCCTCCCACGTTGCAGGCGTGGGACGGTGCATAGAGAGGGGCGCTGGGCACACACTGGATACATTGTGTCCTGGGGCCACTGTAGCAAAGTCCCATGGTCTGGATGGCTTAAGCAACAGAAGTTTCTCTCTCACAGTCCTGGAGGCTGAAAGTCTGAGATCGAGGTGTCGCCAGTGCTGGTTTCTCCTCAGGCCTCTCTTCTCGGTGTGTAGACACCATCTTCTCCCTGTGTCCTCACATGGTCACTGCTCTGTGTTCATCTGTGTCCTGATCTCCTCCGGCTATAAGGAAAGAAGCCATTGGATTAGAGCCTACCTTAATGACCCTGTTTTAACTTAATCACCTCTTTAAAGCCCCTATCCCCAAATATAGGCACATGCTGAAATACTGGGGTCAAGACATCAACATCTAAAACAGGGGGAGAAGTGGACAGACAGGCAGACCCCCTGGCTTGGGTGGTCCAGACGCTTGCACAGGCGATACACAGGAGTCCCCTGAGTGCGGTGGCCTCAGGCGGTCTTCACAGGCAGGGGCGAGCTGCTCAGGAGCGAGGACAGCGGCGGCTGGTGTGCAAGGGTGGTGGCTCCATGCCTGGGCCCAGGACAAGAACAGGTGAAGTGACGGCCACCATGGGACGCCCTCCTCCTGCAGCCATGTGCCCTTCCTGATGTCACCTGTGGGAGGAAACACATGTCCGGGCTGTGTCCAGCAGAGAGGTCCCCACCTCTCCTCTGTGCTGAACCACCAGTGGCACCGATCTGTCCCGGCCCAGAGACGGTCACTTGATCTTGTGACGTCCTCTGCATGCGCCTCTTTTCTGAATCCCAGGCCCTTCGCCTTCCCAGTCCTGGCTGGAGGAAGGAGACTTGTTTTGACCAGGGTGAAGTTAACCATTCAGTTAGCAGATTGTCACTGTCTGGGTCTCATGTCTTTATAACGTGGTAAAATGTCCTATTCCCTGTCCTTTACCCTCTGCGTTAATGTAAGACAGCTTCATCCTACAGAGCTTCAGGTCTCCTGGAGAACGCGTGCCCAGCAGGCCACAGATCTGCCACCTTCCGCCACAGGTCTCTCCATGCCATAGTCACCACGGCTTTCTCAGAGTGACGGAGGGAAGCCCGTAAACTCGCCACGTGGTCTTCCACAGGTGGCTTTTAGGAGAACAGACACGATGTGTGTGGAGTCTCGATCTCCTGCTGTTTCACTGGTGTCCAGAGACGGCGGTGGCCGTCTCTTTTCCGTGGCACTTTGAAGGGGTCCTGAGGCTAATCGGGCATCGTGTCCCCATGGAACCCATGGACAAGCATAGGACAGGTCAGCGCAGTGGCCCGGCCCCTGTGGCCTGCCCGGTGTGGGCTCCTCCTCTTCGTCTGCCCAGTTTCCATGGATGCTCAGGGAGGCACGTCCGCTGGGCCCTGCCGTCCCCTCACGCCCAGCTTTTCCTGCTCACACACCTTCCTTTCCCACTCACTGCAGCCAGCACCGTCCCCCCACAGCACAGGTTGGGCTGGCAGGGCCTCCTCGTGTCGTAGGGTGTCACCAGCATCCCTGACTTCTCCCCACTATGTACCAGCTGCTCTCTCTTCAGTCATGAGGACCTGAAATATTGCCATGTGTCCCCTGAAAAAGGGTGCAGAATGGTCCCCAGTTGAGATGTGTTCCACCCACCCTCCCAGGTGGCCCGCCATCCACTTTGATTCTGACTCTTTGCATGCAGTTCTGTCGTGGCTGCATCCTGGCCTGCTGCTGGGCTGGCTGCCTTGATCGGTGGGGCTGAATCAGAACCATGGCTGCCCCCAGCCCAGAGCCTGGCTTAGGGAGTGACCGCCAGGTGCCCACTGTGGCCCTGTCCAGGCCGTTCCCCCATGTTTTTACACGCAACCTTTCCATTCACTGCGGGGCTGCTAAGAGAGCTCGTCCACAGTACTCCCATCACTTCACAGTTTGTAGTGCCCTGGCCCACACCTGAACCTCAGGAAAGCTGCACCTCCCACCAGGACCACCTCAAAGCTGCCTCCAGGGAGTCTCTGTCAGCCCCTGAGCACCTCCCATGGTGCTGGCTCTGGGGCCTGCAGTGGCAATGGGTGCAGGTCTGCCTTCCATGGGGCTGTGGGTGTCTGGAGGCAGGTCTGTTGAGTGTAGAGGATTTACCCTCTTCCACCCTGAGCTCAGCACTACCCAAAGCTGGGGCACCACAGGGAGTGGGAGGGTGGCAGTCCGGGGTTTCAGGTGGCATGGGGACACCTGCATCCATGGGAGATGAAGGCATCTTGCAGCAGGTCTTCCTATCGCTGCAGCTGCCTGAAGACCTTGCAGGGTGAGCCGGTGCATCAGGGCCCAGGCTGAGAGGAGACCCCAGCAGGCACTGGAGGGCCCAGCCCAGGCTCTGCCTCTCCATGCCCACCCAGGCCTGCTCAGCTCAGCCACAAGCCTGGCCACTCCTCTCTGCTGGCCAGAACCCCTGCCTGGGGAGTGACAGGCCCACGTCCCGACCTGCAGCTACCTCCTGGCTCTGAGTCTACGAGTGTCTGCACAGACATGTCCTGCCCACAGCGGCCCTTTGCACAGCTGCAACCAAAACCTGGTCTGCGACCAGACCTCTGACACTTGCGTTATAGGGAACTTCATGATAATATAATGTTAGCGTATTATTATTCATATATTAATATACTTGCATTGTGTGAAGGTCATATTATATCAATACAGGATGATAAATAAATGGCATCATGATCATTACCATAATGACAGTAAGAATTAAAATTGCTGAGGTAGAAGATTCTGTCCATCACTCGGATGTGAAAGCTGTGCTCTGCGAGGGCAGGCAGCTTCCAGGCCACCCATCCAGGAAAGACACAGCCCAGCAGACTGCCAGGTCATCCTACTCCAAGCACAGGGGTCCTACAATTTGTCTCTGACCTCTCAACCCCAGACAAACATACAACCCCAGAGAGAGACTCATGGGGAGAGAGACACAGGAGTGATGTATGGAGAGAGGGCACCAGGGGCAACCTTGGGCACCATGAGGTGGTCAAGTCTATGCCATGAGCCCTGAGCCTGATCCCTCAGTCTTAAACCTGAGTGCTGAGCCCTGAGCCCTGAGCCTAATCCCTGAGTCCTGAGCCTGAGTCCTGAGGCTGAGTGCTAAGCCCTGAGCCTTGAGCCTGAACTGTGAGCCCTGGGCGTGACCCCTGAGTCCTGAGCCTGTGCCCTGAGCCTGAGTGCTGAGTCCTTAGCCCTGATCCCTGAGCCTGAACTTTGAGCCCTGAGCCTGAGTCCTGGGGCTGAGTGCTGAGCCCTGAGCCTTGAGCCCTGAGTTCTGAGGCTTGAGTTCCTGCTCCATCTGCCTGGCCCATGTAGACACAGCCAGCAAGGGCCTGTAGGTGGATTAACTCGAGAGTTTCACATTTATAAGCCTTTAATCATTTACCATTTTCTTTCTCTCTCTCCTGAATTTTCACCGTACCCCATGGCTGGGTGCAACCATCACCCCATCTTATACATGAGTCAGGGAGGGACGGGGCTTGGTGCTGGCCTGCAGCCTATGTGGTCTCTGTCCTGGAGTGTGGGGTTCCAGCTCCCATTTCTTTTTTCTGTCCTTCTGCTGTGCCCTGCGCAGAGCCAGTCTGGAGCTGCAGCAGGAGCTCTGGAGGGCAGGGCTGTGTCCTTCTCTCTGGTGCATCCTGGGTGCCCGGGTGGCCCTGTGCACCTCTGTGATAGCCCCAGGCCACACTGAGGATGATAGCAGTGTGTGGGTCTGCTGGTGTCCACTGCGTCCCCGGAGCCTGAGACAGTGCTCGGCATAGAGCGGGTGAGTCGTGAGTGGGTGAAGGATAGACAGACCCGTCCCAGGAACAGAAGTCATCTGTGACTGTGCCTGTCCCCAACCAGCCCACGGAGTCTTGATGGGACAGGACTGTTTTTGGGTCCTTTCTCAACACCCAGAGAAATGCCCAACCAGACAGTAAGAGGCCAGGCGACTCTTGGAGAGAAGGAGGGAGGCAGGGCACAGCCCCACCCTTGAGGAGCTCCCGGGCGCACGGGCACCGCCCAGCAGGCTCTCTTGGCCCTGCCTGTCCCTGTGGGGACTCTGGGGTCCTCTGTGTCGGCACCAGTGCTGCACTGTGGGGAGCAGTGGCTGCTGGCAGCTCCGGCCTTATTTAAACTTTTTCATGTAAATAACCGATAGTCATAAAAAGGAAAATTGCATTTGCTTTGAGTGGGCAGAAGATACATTTAAGTCAAAATGAGGAATATTCTCCTAGCGTGGCTTCAGCCCATGAATAACAACACTATATTACTTTTTTTTCAAGGCTTTCGGCTTGACAGAGCTATTTGTCCTTGCATACCAATGCAACAAATTATGTTATTTAATGAAAAATGGCCGGGCCCCTCTTCTGAGGCAAGCTCGCCGTGTATCTGTGACATTATCATCAATGCATCACAACCCACGGATCAGAGGCAGCCCCTGGCTATGCCCACGATGGAAGGGGCAGCACACGGAGCCCGGAGGCTGGCGGATGCTACGGGAGCACCCAGGGACCCACTGAGGGCTGAGCTGGGGGCCCCTTCAGGGGAGCTGGCTTTGTGGCTGGAGCCACCCCAGGGCCCCAGGTGACCACACCGACATCATCCTGGTCAGACCAGAAGTGGGGTCTCTGGGGCTACCACAGTCCCCTTCACCTCAGAGCTCTGCAGAGACGGGCTCTGGGCATCTTCTTGCAGCCTGTTTGCTCGCTCGTGCATGGGATGACAGCGTCCTTGGCCCATCTGTGCCTCTGGTGGTCACACCACTTATCTGCCTCTCTGCCTGAGCACACGCATGGGAGGGCAGGGCTGTGTCCTGCTCAGCTGCCAAGCACAGAGACGCACTGACCGCTGGATTAGTGACTGCCAAGGGCTACCCCAGGCTGGGAGCCAGCCTTGAGGAAGCGCTCAGCACACGCACGCTGTGAGCAACCTACTGTGCACCTGTGGGCCTCGGGCCTGCCGCAGTGCCTGCAACCACGAGACTGCACTGCCTCTGTCCTGAGGAGCTCATGGATCAGCCGGAGAGAAGAACTGCCTCCCAGTTCCAGCCTCGTGGTCAGTGCGATGAGAGAACCCAACCCAGAGCACGCTTACCAAACGCCTACTCAGTGAGAGGGGAAGACAGAGGAGACACAAGAACCAGGGACAGGCGGGGCGGGGGCCACCCACAGGGCTGTGCCTCCACCTGCAGCCCAAGCGCTCCTTCCCGGAACGCTCAAAACATCTCAAATGCCAGTCACCTCTTCCAGGAAGCCCTCCAGGATTCCCAAAAGCAGAGCCAGTGTTTCTGTCCTTGTTTGGCACCCTGCACTTGATAACATCCTCCATGATAGGCAAGCCCGTGTCAGGGTTTCACCCCCACTAAACAGGTGTGAAAACAGAGGCCTGATGAATTCAGGTCCCCTTGAACACGACAGCCTGCAAATAGCAGAACACAGACGGGACACGTGCTTCCCGTCGCCAGGTAGGACGCCTTGAGTGCGTCGGTTCACAGCACTCCTGTTTCACATCTGTGTTCTGAACTGCGTGTCCAACCAGTCCGGTTGGCTTGGGACTAAGGGGGTTCCCAAGATTCGGGACATTCAGTGTTGAAACCAGGAAAGTCCTGGGTAACCTGAGAAGAGTGGGCCATCCTAATTCAGACCCCTCTCGAAGCACAGATGAAGAATTCAGGCAGATGGAAGTTAAATTAAAATTATACAGAAACAAACTACCACCAACAGAAGAATAGTCTTCACGCTGCTGGAAGCCGCATTCAAGGGCATGCCTAAGCCCTGCAGCCGCCCTGGTCTCCTCGGAGCTGAACACACACGTGCCCGTGCACCTCCAGTCAGGCGCTTGGCCGCGCTGGAGCGGGGAGCTGAGCAGGAGGATCCGTGACCTTCTGCAGGGACGTGCTCCGTAGGAAGGGGAGCCCCGAGTCTGTCCCGCCTGGCTCCCCTCCCCTGGCAGGCAACTCGCTGCAGCTCAGGCAGAAAGCCAGGCTTTGGGGCTCACGGACAGCAGCATCCGAGGAAGCCGAGGGGAGAGAAGCCTCCCCACTCCAGCACCCAGCACGCGGTGCTACCTTCCTGTGCCCCATTTGCCGATGGCGTTTTTAGAAACTACTGACCCGTCTCTCTTCTTGACATTGGCCCATCATGGAAATAACAGCTTGGAAAGTCTCCGTCTGGAGGTGAGGGGACCCAGGGTCTCCTTTGCTCCGGCTGCCCAGCCTGCCCCGTTTGAGCGTGATGACCCGCCACTCCTGGAAGTCAGTCTTTCCTTCCAAGACCTCGGTGGCTGTCAAAGCAGCAGGTAACAAGGTAGGTCCCGGGGGCAGCTTTGCTCCTCGGAGCCTGTCCCAGGGATGACGCTGTCACATGCCTGTGGCAGTTCAATGCCGGGCTTTAAAATTTATACAATCCATCATAAATTTCCACCACTGATTGTTTTTCTTAAATAAGCATTGAAATTTATGGGTGATCATGAAAATCTCTCATCAGATATGAGTCAGAGCCACAAAAATGATCAGGCAGGAATTCTAATTTTTAATGAAATAGCTGACCCAGGCTGGGTAATAAAAAAATCAGATGCTGTCCTGTCCCTTCGTCTCACAGTACACCTGTTCCCTCTCATTCTGGTGAAGGGTCTCAGTTCTGTAATCTGCCCTGGGCCAGTCTCAGTGTCCTGTGATGCCCTACCACATGGAGCAGCCGTGTCCTTTCCTTGGGGACCTCAGTGCCACCAAGACCCTGGAGCACAGCAGGTCTTCAGTCCCTGTTAGCTCAGCAATACATTGCTCGCTGCACAGAGCACTATGTGTGGCACAGGCAACAAGGGAAGCAATTCTTGGGGACACCTCCAGTCTGCAGCCAGTCAAGCTGTCCAAGGACTCAGTTAACCCCTCCAAGCCCATATCTTTTCATGGAGGGATAGGGATGGCTGCGTATTACGCAGGATTACTGCTGGGATTTAATGAGGTGACGTGCACACAGGCCCACACACAAGCAGTGCGGGGTCATGAGTGGCTTTCTCCCCCACATATTCGCCTACCCACACGCGTGTGGAGTGTGTCGTGCCTGTGTGTACGTTGGCTAGGCTTGCTTCCTGGGGTTACCAGGGACTGGCTCCATCTGAATAATCGAGAAACAAGACCACTGCATGTTGGCTGAGAAAGACACGTGCTCCCTCTTCTCAGTGCCAATGAAGGGGAACTCCAGCATGTAGGGGTGCTCAGGAAGGTTTGGTGACCACGTCAAAAAATGGGAATGTTTCGATTTGCAGATTTAGCAGATGGTTAGGGAGCTCAGTGAGGTCTACATCAAATTTTACAAGGGTTGAAAGCTGACATCCAGAGATGTGACCACACACCCCGTGTGGCCAGGAGCTGAGGGGCAGAGCCAGGGTGGCCCAGTGAAGGCACCTGAACCACAGCCTCCATCACGTCACACGGCCCAAACTGTAAACACGCTTAATGCACTCCCAGGACTTAACAAGTCGGGGTTGTCCAGGGAAGAAGCAGGACAGGCAGCAGTCTTCCTTTCTAACCTGGTCACCATCACCAGCAAGTCCTGGCACACTCCTCCACCCCCAGCACCCTGCAGACACCAGGGAGCCAACAACCATGCCCTGCCCTGCAGCCCCACGACCAGACTCCTTCCATGACTCTCTGCCCTGCAGCCCCACGACCACCCTCCTACCATGGCACCCTGTCCTGCAGCCCCACGACCACCCTCCTTCCATGACACCCTGTTCTGCAGCCCGATGACCACCCTCCTTCCATGACACCCTTTCCTGCAGACCCACGACCACCCTCCTTCCATGACTCTCTCCCCTGCAGCTCCACAACCATCCTCCTTCCTTGATGCCCTGCCCTGCAGCCCCACGACCACCCTCCTTCCATGACCCTCTCCCCTGCAGCTCCACAACCATCCTCCTTCCTTGATGCCCTGCCCTGCAGCCCCACGACCACCGTCCTTCCATGACACCCTTTCCTGCAGCCCCACAACCACCCTCCTCCTATGACCCTCTCCCCTGCAGCTCCACGACCAGCCTCCTCCCATTAAGCTTTTCCTCTCTGCTTATCCCCTGAGTTGCCCAGTTGCACATAAGGGTGGCTAGTCCACATTTCAGCTGTGTGGACAGACAGCCACACAGGTAGCAGTTGAGGGGAACGAGATTCTCTGCTTGGCTGTGCCACTTGCTGTCTGTCCATAAGCAAGGCCACAGAGTCCCCTGAGCCTCAGGTGGCTTTTCCGTAGTGTAGACGAGGCTGACAGCTCTGGCCTCAGAGCAGGCAGGGATGCTGAGAGACCAGAGAGTGGCCTGCCTGGTTGCAGGGGTGGGTGGCTTATACAGCTGTTACAGAGGCGTGAAGGATGGATCTCCAGTTGACCCTGTGCAGAGGGCAAGAGGGTGCAGTGAAGGACTGAGCCAAGCCAGGGTCCAGACATGGAGTCCGGGGGGTGCCATAAGTCCCACTTTGTGAGGCAGATCTGGGAGCCATGACAGGGACAAGTCTGGGACAGAGTGTGGGGAGTGAGGGGGCGGAGGTTCCTGACTGCATGGCTAACGCTGAGAGCTGTCCAGGAGCAGCGAGCTGCAAGGCACTGGGACGTATTTGGGCTTATGGCTCAGGAAGGTGACTGTGCCAGGGAGAGCTCTGCAGAGGGAAGCCACAGGATGGTCAGCAAGGAGGATGCAAGCCTGCGAAGGAGGCCTCTGTCCCCTGTCTGGCCACATGGTCCGTGCAAGGATCCTGGTGTTAGAGCTGCCATGGCCAACATTGCCACATCTGCCCTGAAACCTTCTCGCTGCACAAAGGGAGGGGTGGGTAGAGCCACAGAAAGAACGGTGACCACGGAGTCCAGGCTGGCTTCCGTCTGGCTGTGTGGATTGTTCTCTCCGACCCGGGAAAGTCGCCTTGGCTCCCTTGGCTTTGGGAACACCGAGGCGATCAAACGGGTGGCCACACCCCCGTCACATGTCGGTGTCTTCACGTACCAGCATGATGAGGGGTAAGTTTTCGCAAGTCCTTCACTCATTTTAAAAGCACCATTAATTGGGTGTCCATCCTGGGCCAGGTGCTGGAGCAGGCAGCCCATAGGTTCTCTGTTTGAATCCACACGATGCCCATGCTAGGAGGAAAGTCGTATCGTTATCATCCCATTTCACAGATGTACAAACTGGGCCAGTGAGGTCAGGAGCTCACACGCGTAGGAACTGAGAGAACCAGGATTCAGACTCCAGCAACCGCATCTTCCCACCAGGATCCTGTCCCTTGCCTGGGACTACCCACGCCATGAGTGTTCAGGGTGCCTGCGATGCGCACTGCCTTGAGTCTGGAGCTAAGGACACAAGAGTGAAGGGACCCCTCCCAGACAGAAGACAGGTGGGGCTCGAGGAAGGGGAGGCTTTCCTAGGAAGGGGAGCAGGAAGCTGGGAAGAGGGCTATTCCTCTCTGCCCGGGGCCACGGGTGGGTGGGCACCAGTGAGGCTGAAGGCTCAGCAGCTCCCCAGTGGGCGTGCTGGTCTGAGCCACGCTGGCCCTCTGGGCACAGGTGCCATACAGAGGCAGGAAGCAAGAGGGCTTGGTGGTCATAAGGACCTACATTCACCCCCCTCTGTGGCCCTCCCTGGGGGAGGTGGGCAGGGCTGGCATGAGCCACATCTCCAGGGAAAGGGAGAGAGCCCGGCCAGCGAGTCTTCCCTGTGTGGCCGCAGGGAGGCTGCTGGAACGAGTGGCCCCTTCCCGCGGCTGCTGTGACGGCTTGCTCAGCGTTGTGGAATGAAATGTCATTATCTGCCACACTTATTTTTGTCTTCTCCATCTATTTTGGGAAGCAGATTCTTAGATCAGCAATTAGAAATGTCACTTGTGCTTTTGGGAGGGGGGTGATTTGCAAAGTCTATAATTGAGAATAGTAATCAAATTCGTTGACAACTTCAATGATACTAAAATGGTCATTAATTGTAAATTTTTGATGGAATGTATAATATTTATCTATTTTTGAACTTTTTACTGATTAGCAACAAGCTCTGGTACATTGCTTCCTTTTCCATCTGATTTCTATAGTTAGCATTGTTTTTTTTGTTTTGTTTTGTTTTGTTTTTTCCCATTAAAATTTCCTTGGAGAAGCCGGAAGCTGCTTAAGAATAAACTTCAGGGTCAACTAACCCTTCAGTATCTAATTAGAAGACACGGTGAGAAAGGCACACATTTGTCTTCTGGGCCTTGGGCTTTGCAGAAAGCAGGTACACAGAGAGGAGAGAAGGCCCTGCGAGCGACCCGGACAAGAAGTCCTGGCACTGCCACAGGCACAAGGGGACCCGTGACCACCCTGGTTTAGCACTGGAAGTCCTGCATCCGGGACCTGCATTCCACACCTGCTCTGGCGGCTCCAGGTATGTCAGTTACCCAAGGCAGGTCACTACCGAGATAACAAAACCCCATCTGAGATGAGGTATTAGTCAGCATGGGCACCGTAATGAAACACCTCAGACAAGGCAGCTTAAGCAGCAGATACGTATGCTCTCACAGTCCTGGAGGCTGTAAGTCCAAGGTCAAGGTGCGGCAGGACTGGTTGCTCCTGAGGCTTCTCTCTTTGTATAGACGTTGTCTTCTCCCTGTGTCCTCACATGGTTATCCCTCTGTGTGTTTCCTATTGGGTTAGGGCCCACCCATATGACCTCAGTTTAGCCTGTCACCTCTTTAAAAGCCCTACTTCCAAACACAGCTGCATTCTGAGGTCCTGAGAGTCAAGGTTGCAACCTATGAACTTGGGGGACACGGTTCAGACATAACAGTTGACAAGCGGCCATGCCTGCTCAGGCAGGCTTGCTTCTCCTGGGATGTAACCCACAGAGGCATCAGTGACAGGAGCTGCAGTGAGACTGGTCTCAGAGCCACCAGGCCCTGCAGGGTGCCCCACCAGGATGATGGCCTTGAAGGACAGGACCGTGAAGTGTAGCTGTGTGGCAGCTCTGGGCCTGCCCACTTGGTTTCCATCAGCTTCCTTCATCACAGAAACATATTCTAAAGGGAATAACAGAGAGAAAGTGGGCAGGTCTAGTCCCCGAGGGTTCACCACTCCACTGTGGGAGTTAAAGGGGGGGGAGCAGAGCGGGGCTGCCAGAGTCCCCACTGTCTCTGTGGCAGAATGTCCCCTCCTGATTTGGGGCCCCTCATGGGGTCTCCACCTTCACAAACACACATATGCACACACACGCAACCAACCCTAAGTGTTGGTGTCTCCTGCCATCATCGCAGGAGTGGCAGGGACTGAGGCCACAGCGCCCTGATGTCTGCCCTCTCCTGTGGGCCCCACACCTTCCCCACTGTGTGCTGCGGGTGTGTGTCTGCACAGACACTTGTGTGGTGCAGAAAGCTTGTAGACCACGATCCGTACAAAACCTTGTACTTAGCATTATAAGTTAGGAATGTTTCTTTGATCTAAGTTTTAATTATGTCTTCAGATCTTGTCTTCTGCTTCCAAACAAGTCAACGGCACAAACCCCATTTCCCCACTACCAGCTCCCAACCTGTCGCCTTCGCCAGTCCGTAGATTACCCACAGCAGTCACAACTCTTTCCGCAAAGGCATTTGACAAAGGAATTGAAACAGAACAGTGAATGAGGTTTAAGAAATTTGCAATAACAGACTTCAGCTGGGAAAAAAAAATCTATTTGCGCTTATCAAGAGATGCTGTTACTTCCAGTAACGAGAACAACTTGGCCAGGGCATGGAGCTGGGAGGATGCGCTCTGTTCAGGGAAGATTCTGGCAGTCAGCCACACCCCAGGACACAGATGGAGAAGGTTCGGGAGGTGGACACACTGAAGCCTCGGGGCTGTGTGTTCCTTCTTTCCACCCCTCTCCTGGGCCTCCTGGCCCAACCCCAGGCTGTGCTTGCAGAGGCCCTGCCCGTGGGGAGCAGAACCTCCACCAAGGGGTCACCCAGGGGCATGAGTTGATGAGCAGGAGGAGGAGGCCTGGGAGGCAGCACCCCCCACCCCAACTCCATCTGAGTCCTGCATTGAGGGCTTGCAGGCCAGAGCAGGGCAGACTGGGGCTCACGAGAGACTTAGCTCCTGTGAGCCTGAGAAGCACAGCTGCCAGGCCAGACCAGTAAGTATAAAGAGAACAGAAGCAGAGACCTCCTCCCTGGGTCTGAAAAGCATGCAACCACAATCTGGCACACTGAGGCTTCAGGGGACACAGCGCCCCTCTGAACCACACGGCCCAGCAGCTCCAGCGGCCACCAGAGATGGCCCCACAGTACAGTCACGGGCATTTAGAATGGACAGTGACGGCTCTGCAGTGAGGCTGTGGAATGACCCTATTGTGAGGGAATCACCCCATGAGGGCTCCCAGAAACAGCCAGATAAGGTGTAAGAGAGTAGGGAGAGCAGATGCGGTAAGATCTAGGGACATTTGGGTCCTTCCTGGTAATATGACCCAACCCCACATCTGCAGGCTGGAGAGAGAAGGGGAGTTGTATGTGCCAGAAGTTTGGGCACGCCTTGCTTCTCCTGCAGTCTAGCGAGCATCCTCTTGGCCAGGATCAGCTCCCTTCCACCTCCCACCCCCAGGGCTGGCTCCCTCTTTCTTGTGAAACTGGTGCACTATCTGTATTTGTCACTGCTGACCAAATGCAAGATGGTGCCTGGCAGAGAGGGCCTTGGTCCAGACCAGGAGGTCAGGATCTTATCCTGTAGCCACTAGCAGCCCCTGCCAACCCCCAGAGTCCCCACGCCTCCCTGGCAGGAAGTGGGGGGGCAGGTCCCCTCAGCTCTGAGCAGGATGGGCAGCCCCACGGCCATCCTCCACTGGCCACGTCGCTAATCACCACGGCCAGACCTCACGCTCCCGCCGCGGCGCAAACACATTGTAAATCCAATTGATAAGATGTACAACATCGCCTCCCGCCTTCCTTGCACAGTCGGGTCAAAAATAGGTGACGTTCATTGCATTACTCGGCATAAACATGATTTTAATAATTACCATGGGCCAGAACCCATGCCTGCTCTTGAATAATGAGCTCGGAATTCTATTATAGTCCAGTATTAAATATCATCCAGCTCAGCACCGTCAGCAGGCTGGAGAGGCGACGGCCGCTCGGAGCACCCCTCTGCCTGCCACGTGTGCGGCCCATGGTGAAAAATCTCTGCTGTGGTCCTGAGACCATAATGACTCCTCACGTGGCAGCCATATGAAGCCACATCTGGACTATATTCTGCACTTGTAATCAAGGGAATTTGCTTGAATTTGTTATAATTTTAGGTAGTTTTCTTGTTCACTGAAGATAATAATTATTCTCTACCTGAGGACACATACAATCCTTATGACAACATTTTCCCATTTGAAACAGTTTGTTTACAATTCTTATCTGCACCGTCCACAGCAGGAAGCGCTCGTATCTGCACGTCCCGGAGAAGTGGACCCAGCGCCGGAGCCCCCTCTGGCAGCCTCTCAGGCTACTTGTGGACAGTCAAGCCCAGGGAGGTTAATTGACTCGCCCAAGGTTACCTGAATGGTTTAAGAGCCTTTGGTAACACGGATTAACTCTGCATTTCAAACGCGTCACTCGCCAACTGTGTTTAACTGGTCAGTGTCACTCACC
>NW_007727342.1:380764-384467 GCF_000696425.1 Galeopterus variegatus
TAACTCTGCATTTCAAACGCGTCACTCGCCAACTGTGTTTAACTGGTCAGTGTCACTCACCTGCTGGCATCTCGAGCAGGCTGAGGGAGTCGTGTGCAGGTTACAGCCACTGTGAAAGGCTCACGCAGGGACCCAGAGCCCCTCCTCTCCACGGAGGAGACAAAAGAAAGTCACCTCCGTGGCTTGGATTTAGAAAGCACAAGGTTCAGAGTTTTCCCCTGAGAAAGGACGAGGAAGGATTATTAATTGAGAAGTTCATAAAATGAAGAATTCTCAACACTCACGCACAAACACGCACGCACGCGCGCCCACGGAAGCGAAGCGGGGACGCTACTGCAGTGCCACTTCTCCATGTGGATGCTCCTGCCCTAAAGCCTTGCCTTGCAGCTATTTTAAGAGACTATCCTATTTGATACCTGAAAAAAAATTCTGTGTAGAGAAATGGGTATTATGATTATCGTTCTTCAAGGGGAAAAATAAAAAGAGTGGGAACTTGAGATCACGGACTTTAAAGGACGTGCTTGACCCGTCACGGCGGGGCCCTGTGGGGACCAGGCACACGTCTCCCTGTTTCGGCTCCACTTTTCTTCCCATTCTACACACCCACCCCACACGGCTTCTGGGATTATCCCTTCAGGGAAGTCCCACCATCCAGAAATGTCATATATTTAGCCATTTATCCAGATGTTACTATGTTCTGTATATAAATCTTATATATTTAAACCTTTTGGATTAAATGTATCATTAGGTATTTTATAAAGTTATTTTGTTACTACAAATGGTTTTTTTCTGTCCATCTCCACTTGAAATATTCAATGTTTCTAGAAAAGAAAACTATTATTTTTTCATCAGTTTACCTCCTATGCCAGCTATGTCAACATATCCATGTATAATTTTAATGATGTTTTCAGTGCAGCCCTTCTGGTTTCTAAAGATACAGCCGTATCCTTGGCAAAGGAGTGCTAGTCCTTCCTGTGTGAATTATATGCTCCATAACATTCCATCCAGACTCTTAAAGGGACATTTGGGGAAACTGGACAGTGATTTTAAATTGCACATAGAAGACAGATTCTCCGAAAAATTTTAAATCAAGTGTAAACAGCTCCTTGAATCGAAACAGTATGACTTTTTCACAGATAGACAAACAGATCAATGGGACATAATAAAATGTCCAGAATTAGCCATTATGATAGTCAGTTTTACGGGTCAACTTGGCTAAGCTGTACTGCCCAGGCGTTCACTCTAATCTAGGTGTTGCTGCGAAGGTATTTTGTAGATGTGGTTAACAGCTACAATCAGTTGACTTTAAGTAGAAGATGTTACCCTCAATTATGTGGGTGGACCTCATGCAGTCAGTTAAAGGTCTTAAGAGGAAAAAATGAGGTTTCCTGGAGAAGAAGAAATTGTCTCAAGACTGAAGCATCACCTTCTGCTTGAGTGTCTAGCCTGCTGGCCGGCCCTACAGCTTCCACATTTGCTAAACCCCACAATCACATGAGCCAGTTCCTTAGAATGAATCTCTCTAGTTTTCTGAATCGTTTCTGTAATGTGACTAGATTGAAAGGCACTAGTGACTCTAATTCCAGGAGTAAAGAGTCCATGATGGGATGTGGCAACCGAGATCTGCAAAATATCGCCACTGGGTGGTCTTAATCAAACACTTCAGGAGAGCCAAGGTTCTGATGACCGTTCGTTTGATTCCTCAGAACATTTTTGTCACACTGACGAGTATAATGAGATTGGCTGGTGGCCTAACTGTGCTCAGCAACGTAGGGGAAAAAAGGGCGAGCTCAGGGATTAGAACTCCCAGCTCAAGTGCCCCACAGATAAACTAAAAGTGTCTGTCTGTCCTTCTCTCCTGTTACTGCAGAACTAAGATTCCTGAAAATCAAATCCAGAGCCTCACTCCAGACTTGGAGAATCGCAACAAACACGGATCCCGCTTCGTGGGGCATCACCGTCAAAGTCCGGTGTTGCTCAGGAGGCGACTGCCACCTTGCAAGACAAGCCAGTGCTCCCCAGTGCCCGGCCCACCCCTCTTTGCTTCTAACCTGTAACTTGACTCAGGGCCCAGTGGCCCCTGAAGGTGAGGTGCACGGCGTGGCCCATGGGGGGGTGCACTACATCCCCAAAGACCTCATTGTTCCAGCTAATGAAGACAGAAATCTTGGGACTGCGTGGAAATGGGAACTATGAATGTGGGGCAAAGGTGGGTGGCACATAAAGTTGGACGAGACTGAATGTATTGATACTAGCCCACTAGGTAGAGATTCTGGATTAAGTGCTGTGGCTTGGAGGTGGCGGCACTGGTCGGGAAGGTCCCTGACCATTCGTTTGCTTACTTGGATGAAACTTGGGCCACAGTGCGAGAGCTGGAAATGCCAGACCTGACTTGCTTTAATGTACTGGAGAGGATTCAAAGACTTAGAGAGACTGGAGCGTCGGAGTGGATTTATCATGTAGGACCAGCTCCCTTACCCTGGGACAGTCCAGAGGACACAACTCTCACCCCAACTGTGAGAAGTACATCTGCGAGGGAGCCCCAGCACTGTGGAAGAGCTCCATCGTCAGATGTGACCGTGGTAATTGCTGCCACTAAACTCTTCTCCTTAAATGCCATGGGGATCATTTGACCCTGGTGGGGCCAGGCCAAATGGCAGCACTTAATAGCCCCAAACAAGGTGCTGGGCAGCAGAGTCACGGCAGCGTCCCAGCAGTACTCAGGATCAATTGGCTTGCAGAGACCGGAGGTGTTGGCCAGTGGATCACAGTGTCCATAAAATGAGACAGATTAGCAGTCTACTAAACTTGTATTTAATCTCTATGAGTGGAAGAGTTCTAGGTCTCTTGAATCACCCAAGCAGAGTCACAGCCCCTCAACCAATTTCCAGACTAGAGCCAGTTTACAGACGCAAATCTCTTGAATGAAGGGGAGGCTAAGTCCCCTTGAGGGAGGACCCAGCCACACTGCCAAAAGTTTATACTGTTAATATTTCTCCCAGCCTTCCCCAAAGGGACCTGTGCCTGTTACCAGGATGACTGTGCATTGGGGAAGGGAAAGCATCAGACCCTTGGGGGACTGCTGCACACAGGCTCAGAACTGACACTGATTCCAGGCGATCCAAAACATCACTGTGTCCACTGACGAGTAGGTGCTTACGGAGATCAGGTGATCAATGGAGTTTGAGCCCAGACCCATCTCTCAGTGGGTCCCTGACCCATCCTGTGGTGATGTCCCCAGTTCCAGATGCATAACTGGAATAGACATTCTCAGAGGCTGATACAGTTCCCACATAGGTTTCCCGACATGTGGGGCGAGGGCTGTCACGGTGGGAAAGGTCAAGTAAAAGCTGCTAGAACAGCCTCTGCCCAGGGAAACAGAAACCAAAAGCAACGTCACATCCCTGGAGGGACTGCAGAGATTAGTGCCACCATCAGGGACTTGAAGGATGCAGGGTGGTGATCCTATCATGCCCCCCTCAACCTCCTGTGTGGCTGGTGCAGAAGACGGATGGGTCCTGGAGAGTGACAGTGGGTCATTGTAAGCTTAACCAAGTGGTGACCAAGTGCACCTGCTGTACCAGGTGTGGCTTCACTGATTGAGCAAATTAGCACATCTCCAGGTGCTGCTGTGCCACTGTGGATCTGTCAAATGTGCTTTTCCCCATCCCTGTCCACAAGGCCCACCAGAAGCTGTCTGCAT
>NW_007727342.1:385146-386429 GCF_000696425.1 Galeopterus variegatus
CTGTCTGCATCCAGCTGGCAAGGCCAACAATGCACCCTCACTGTGCCACCTCGGGGGCACATTGGCTCTTCAGTGCCGTGTCGTGATTTAGTTCACAGGAATCTTGGTGGCCTTTCCCTCCACAGACATCACACTGGTCCATTATGCTGGTGACGACATGCTGATCAGACTTAGTGAGTGAGAGGTAGCAACTGCCCTAAACTTATTGATGAGATGTCTTCATGCCAGAGGGTGGGAAATAAATCCAGCTCAAACTCAGGGGCCTTCCATCTCAGTGAAATTTCAGGGGGTCCAGTGGTGTGGGGATGTTGAGATGTCCCTTCTAAGGTGAAGGATGAGCTGTTACATCAGGTCCCTCCCACAACCGAGAGAGAGGCACAGGCCTAGGGTGCCTATTTGGATTTGGAGGCAACACTTTCCTCATCTGGGTGTGTTACTCTGGCCCGTCTATGGAGTGACATGAAAGGATGCTGGTTTTGAGTGGGGCTCAGAGCAGGAGAAGGCTCTGCAGCGGGTCCAGACTGCCGTGCAAGCTGCTCTGCCCCTTGGGCCACATAATCCAGCAGACTCAGTGGTCCTTGATCTGTCAGTGGCAGATAGGATGCTGTCTGGAGCTTTGGCAGCCCCATAGGTAAATCATAGTGGAGACCCTTAGGGTTTTGGAGCAAAGCCCCACCATCCTCTCCAGGTAACTACTCTGTTTTTCAGAAACAGCTTTTGGCCTGCAGCTGGGCCTTAGTGCAGATTGAACACATAACCATGGTCCACCGCTGTGCCACTCAACTGAGCTGCTCTTCACAAACTGGGTGTTGTTAGCCCACCAAACTATCAAGTTTGACATGCACAGCAGCACCCTGTTGCCAAATGGAAATGGCATATACTTGTTCAGACAGAGTCGGTCCTGAAGGCTAAAGTAAGTTACATGAAGAGGTGGCCCAAGTGTCCATGGTCCCCCCTCCTGCTGCACTGACGTCTCTTCCCAGGCCTGCACCTGTGGCCTCATGGGGAGCTCCCTGTGATCAGCTGACAGAGGAAGACAAGGCTAGAGCCTGGTTTACAGATGGTTCTTCATGATATGCAGGCACCACTTGAAAGTGGACAGCTGTGGCCCTGCACCCCTTTCTGGGACATCCCTGACAGACAGAGGTGAGGGGAAATCTTCTCAATGGGCAGAACTTTGGGCAGTGCTCCTGGTTTCTCCTTTTGTTTGGAAGAAGAAAATACAAGAACTATGAGTGTGTACCTAACAGGGCTGTGACCAATCGTATGACCAGGGGAGAGGG
>NW_007727342.1:387008-405843 GCF_000696425.1 Galeopterus variegatus
ACAAGAACTATGAGTGTGTACCTAACAGGGCTGTGACCAATCGTATGACCAGGGGAGAGGGTGTCAGAGACTTACAAGGAACATAATTGGAAAATTAGTGACATGAGAATTTGGGGAAGAGGTATGTGGATGGACCTCTCAGACTGGGCAAAGGATGTGAAGATATTTGTTTGCCATGTGAATGCCCATCAAAGGGTGACCTCAGCAGAGGAGGACTTTAATAATCAGGGGGACAGGATGACCCGTTCTGTGGATACTAGTCAGCCTCTTTCTCCAGCCACCCCTGTCATCACCCAATGGGCTCATGAGCAAAGTGGCCTTGGTGGCAGGGATGGAGGTTAGCCTGGGCTCAGCAACATGGACTTCCTCTCACCAAGGGAGACCTAGCCATGGCCACTGCTGAGTGACCAATCTGCCAGCAGCAGAGATGAATGCTGAGCCCCTGATGTGGCACCATTCCCTGGAGTGATCAGCCAGCCACCTGGTGACAGGTTGATTACACTGGACTGCTTCCATCATGGAAGGGGCACATTTTGTCCTTACTGAAATAGACACTCCAGGTATGGATTTGCCTTCTCTACAAATGATGCTTCTGTGAAAACTACCATCCATGGACTCACTGAGTGCCTTATCCATCAACACGGCATCCTATACAGCATTGCTTCTGACGGCGGAACTCACCTTCTACCAAATGAAGTGTGACAGCAGGCTCCTGCTCATGGAATTCCCTGGTCTTCCATGTCCCCTGTCATCCCAAAGCAGCCGGTGTGATAGCATGCTACACTAGCCTTTTGCAGACCTGGTTACAGTGCCAGCTTGGTGCCAATGCCTCGTAGGCCAGAGGCAAGGTTCTCTGGAGGCTGTTGATGCCTGACTCAGTGCCCAACAGATGGTACTGCTTCTTCCACAGCCAGGATTCATGGGTCTAGGAATCAAGGGGTGGAAACCGGAGTGGCACAACTCATCATCACCCCTAGGGACCCACGGGCAAAACTTTTCTTCCTGTCCCCAGGACCTTATGCTTTGCCAGTCCGGAGGTCTCAGCTCCAACGAGAGGGATGCTTCCATCAGGAGACATGACCGTGATCCACTGAGCTGGAAGTTTAGGTTGCTGCCTCCTTCTGCCTCTGAGTTAACCAGCCAAGGAGCTGCCGTACCAGCTAGGCGATTGGTCCTGGTAACTGAGAAGAAACTGGGTGGCTCTTCCGCAGTGGAAGCAAGGAATAGCATGCCAGTAATACAGGAGATCCCCGGGGATGTTCCAGGACCGCCAGGCCCTGTGATCATGGTCGGTGGGGACTGTGGGAGCAGAGAGGTGAGAGGTGGTGGATGAGTCTGGGAGACTGCAGGGCGAGGGTGTCTCGGGTAAGGGAGTTGGGCGCTGCAAAGATGTCCCCACCTTAAGCAAAATGAGGTTTCCTAAAAGAGAAACTAGCAGTGTGCTTGGCCTTTGTCCCTTCAGATTGGAGCAAAGAACCTGGAAATTGCCTCCACCTGGAAAAGTCCAACATGGAGAGAGCCTGTGGGCACAGGGAACATAGAGTCACCTGTGCCTCTGAGGGCAGCTCCTGTGCCCGGAGGGCCTGGGTGCATCTAGTTCTCCTAAGAGCCACACACCAGGGTGCTGTCATCAGCCTCCAATGAGGAAACCGAGACACAGAGAAGTGGAAACTCTCCCCATTCCTCGTGGGTGGGAGAAGCACCAAGGAAAGCTCAGTGCCACCCACGTGTCAGCAGAGAGAACAGGAGCGGAGAGTTTCTCCACCAACACCAGGAAGGGCCCCGCTTCCCAGGTGCCTGTGCTGGTTCCATCCTGAGAAAGCCCTGCCCAGACCATTCCTGCTGTGGGAGGGAAGAGCCAGGACAACATGACACACAATCGGGACGGCAGAAGGGCTGCACAGGAGGGGTGTCACCCACTCCAGAGCTGGTCAATGTCCCCGTCAGGAAGGGGGATGCCCAGGGAACACACAGCAGCCGTCCGACGGCGAGCCGGCTTTGTGCAGCACCTCGCACTGAATTTTCCCACTCCCCAACCCCGTGCCCGCATCCCCCGATGCCTCTGCTCTCTCTCTGACCCCTAGCAACTCTGGGTGAGCCTGGAGGGCTCAGGAGAGTGGCCACAAGACGAGGACAGCAAGCTGAGCCAGGGGTGAGAAGTAAGGAGGGTCCCTTGTCCCCACAGCTGTCCCAAAGCCCCAGCTGAGGTGCACCCGGGGAAGGGCGACTTTGGACGCTCTTAGACTGGGTGGGGTTTAGATAACTGAGAGCAACCAGAAGAGCCATGAGATCTGCCAGTCTCACCCGGGACAGGGCAGGATGAGCTCGTCCGTCAGTCCTTCCTCAGGGATGAGGATGACGGACCTGCTTCTGCCCGCGTTCCCCAAGGACAGCATCCTCGCTCCTGAAATAAATTCACTTACTCATGATGGGCTATCCTTCCAAATACACGACTGGATATGACTTCTTTACATTTCATTAAAGATTTCTGAATCTAGATTTAGAAATGCAATTAACATATAAGTTTTTTCTTCCCTTACTATCATTATCAAGCTTGGCATTAAGCTTTCCGTCCTTTTTGTGTGATCTGAAGTCATTTAAATATCATAAGAATTAAAGAATATAGAATACAGTTCAGAAATCATTAACTCGAGAAGTCCTTTTTACTAGGTAATTCTTAAACTGTTCCCTAACTCCAATGTTCTATGTTTATGTGACCAGAATCTTGCACATAAAAAGAGAATTTGAGACACAAAATTAATGACAGAATTTGCCTTATAAGAAGATGGGAGAGAAAGTTCGGTAGATACTAGGATGGGAAATTTTCACTTCTCCTTTTATATCTGTGTTTATTTTATTTTATTAAAACTATCTCAAATATAAGACAAGGGTATAGAGGAAGATCGTAAACACCTTTCTGCCTCCACCTGGCTTTAGCAAATAAAAACACCACTTATTTTTTGCATCTCTTACAACAATGTTTTACCATGCGATAGTGAACATTTCAAAATTGCACGGCTTGCTGAATTTTCACAAACGGAGCACACCCACATAACCAAACCTCACACCAAGAAGCAGGGCACGGCCAGCCCCCTAGAGCCCCTCATATCACGACCCCTCCCCCAGAAGGAAGCTCCGGTCCCACCTTGTGTGTCCTGAGCTACTTTCGCCTCTTACGTGCCTTACAGGAACGTATGAAACAGACGAGGCTCTTGCGAGCAGCCTTTTCTGCTAAATGGGACGTTGTGAGGTCCCCATGGTGTTGCCTGAAGCTGTGACTCACCTGTCCCATCGTTGCACAGGATTCCGCTGTGTGATTATATCCGAGTTCATGTACCCATTCTACTGATGAGCACCTTGGGGCTCCAGCTGGGGTTTGTCAGGAGAAGAGCTTCTGTGAATGTCCCCATATGTGGCTCCTGGTGTGACATGCACGTGTTTCTGTGGGGTCTTTTCCAGGGAAAGGAAAAGCATGGTCATAAAATGTACTTGGTTTCGGTGTCAATGGATAATGCCAAACGTGCTCCCAAAGAGACCATAACAGACATCTCCACTTGTGGCAGTCAGGAGAGGGGGTCACTCCATGTCCTCGCTGACTTCTGGCACTTTGGGGTTTTTCTCTCTCCTGGTGAACATATAATGATAGCTAACTAAAGTACCACGTGGATGATATGCCTTGCCTCAAAACATTTACCCCATTTTCTGTTGGGTTGTCTTTTTCCTTATTAATTTGAAATTTGGCTACGCGTTCTTCGTTGGAGATGTGTATTCCCCCAGGTCTGCTATCTTCTCACGCCCTTGATTGTNATGACTAGACTGAGGTTACTGGGTTTTGGAGACAGCACCACAGATAGGATGTCCCATCTCACTGCATCTTCTCAGGGGGCCCTTGATACCCCCGTGACTCATCGCTGGTGACGTTGACCCTCGTTACTTAGTTAAATTGCTGTGCGCCAGGTCTCTCCACTGTGAAGCTACTGTTTTTCCTTTTTGAGCCTATTCTTTGGAAACCAGATCCTGAGTCTAGCCTACCCATGGAGATGAGGGAGGGTGCCCATCTCCACCTCCTGGAGGGAGGCGTCAAAGATTTGTCTTCTCCCCTGTTTGTTTATATGTTCAGTCATTTATTGGTAGCCAACGGGCTCATGCATATTTATTTTCTACATTGTCAAGTAGATTTTTAAATTCTGTATTAAAGGCAGAGCTGTTGTTTGCTCCTGACCAAGAGCGAATATAGGGACCAGACTCAGCCTCTCACCTGAAAATACAACAGAGCCAGCTAAGATGGGAGAAAACACGGTTTTTAGAACCAGGGCATAGGGTGGCGAAGGACAGGGATCCCTGCGAGATGGGAGACAAGTGCGGGAGCTCTAAGATTGCTCCTGAAACTGCCTGGAGAGAGGCTCCTGGACACACACATGGAGGGGACCCAGGGGAGCTTGGAACACCTGGAGCTGAACAGACAGAGATGAGATCCCAAAGCACTAGAGATTGCTGGATAGAGGAGTCAAGAGAGGGGAGCAACACAGAGAAAGCTCTGAGTTCTCCAGAGGCCCCCACCTGCTAGTATCCTGAAGAATGCTCCTGTCTGTCAGGGGAAGAACCACCCAAAAGGATTAGTGGGAATAATACCCAGACTCACACAGGGCAGGAATACTGCCTGTCCCCACCAGTCAGCTGGCAAAGTCCATAATCCATGTGACATTGGGTAGATCACTCATAGAGGTCATGCCTCAGTAATAAGGGAAAATTAGACTAAATGTTGCTTTGGTCCTGCCTAATAAATGTGGAAAACAATTCTTAAGAGGATGAAACTGTTTCCAAGTAGCATAGCTGCATATTAGAACAAAGCTCAAATGTAATTCAGGAATATAAACAAATTTAACACCAAAAAAGTAAAATTCACAAAATCTGGATCTAATAAAAAACTACCAAGCATATGAAGAATTATAAAATCTCAGTTCAAAATGAGGTGGGGGACTCAATCAATTAAAACTAACCTGTGATTGACAAAAATGTTAAAATTAGCAAAAAAGGGCATGAAAAGAGCTGTTGTGACTTATGCTATATGTTTAAAATAGTAAAGATTGGACATGTTAAGTAGAGAAATGAAAGTTATTAAAAAGTTCCTAATCAAACATAAAAACTTCAATGTATGAAATTTAAAACAATGTTTACTGCATGGGACTAATTGTAGATTAGACACAGTAAAAGAAAATATTAGTGAACTTGAAGGCATAGTGATATAAACTCTCCAAAATGAAACATAGAGAGAAAAAAGACAAACAATTAATAGAACATCAGTGAGCTGTAAGGAAATTCTTTAGCAACCTAATATATGTGGTGTACTAAGAGTACCCAGAGGGACAGAAGAGAAAGAAAAACATACTTGAAGAAATAATGGTTGAAATTTTTGTGAATTTCATGAAAACTATAAACCCATAAATCCAAGAAGCTCAATGAACCCCCAAGATCAAGAAATAAGGAAACAGCCAGGTGCATTCTCATAAGATTGCTCAAAACTACCAATAAAAAGAAAATCTTAAAGCAGCAAGGTGAAAAGAGTTATATCACATACAGAAGAAAATAGATGAAAACGACAACAGGTTCATCATCAGAGATCATCCAAGCAAGAAGCCTGTAAAGCACCGTCTTTAAAACAATAAAGTGTCAGTCTTGATTTCTCCATCCAGTGAAAATATCTTTCAAAAATGGAAGACAAAATAAAAACTTTTTTAGGCATACAAAAACCTTGAAGGAATTCACTACTAAGGAATATATTTATAGAACAGCAACTTAACTAATAAATGAGTTTAACAAGGTTGCAGAAAACAAGATACATACACAAAATCAACTGAAAGACTCAACACAGTAAAGATATTAATCTCTCCAAAATGATATATAGGTTAATAACTAATTTCTGACAAAATGCTGGCAGGAATTTTTGTATCTGATTCTAAAATTTATATAGGAAAGTGAAGAAACCAGAACAGCTAAAAAACATTTTGAAAAAGAAGAATGAAATTAGAGGAATTGAGCCACCTCATTTGAAGACTTAAAGACTTACTCTATAGCTACAGTAGGAAAGATAGTGTTGTATTCATATGAACATGTTTAAATAGATCCATGGGATAGAGAGTCCAGAATCATACCCACACCATATAGACTACTGACTTTTGGACAGAGGTACAAAGGAGATGCAGTGAAGACAGGATAGTATTTTTTTTTAACTACATAGAATGTATAACATTTTTTTTTTCAAATTAAAAAATGTCAGCAACAATGGCAACACACAAACAATAGAAAAGTAAAATGGAATTCAAGACATATGACAAGCAAATGGTTGTCCTTAATTTACCATAAGCCTATACAAATCAAAAGCAAAAGATAAGTAACCCTAAAGACCATTTCAATGAAATGAAACATGCAGACATGCAGTTTTTAGAGGGAAAAAAGACAAATGGCCATTAAACACATGAAAAGATGCTCAATCTTATTCATGATTAATAGAATCGAAATAAAAACAGCCAAAAAAAAAAAAAATCCACATTTTTTCCCCACCAGATGAGCAGTGATATAAAAGCCTGTTAGGATGAGAAGGGACAGGTACTCTCACAGCCTTCAGGGAAAAGGTGACTTGGTGCCACCTCTGGGACACAAATGGCCAGGACAGACAGTCCATATAGCAAGAAAAACTAATCCTAAATGAACAAGAACCAGTCACTTAGAGAAAATGTGAATAAAAACTGGAATATCATAGCAGGTTACTGTAAAGTTTAATTTGGGTTTTGCCATTAAGAATGTGTAAAAACTATGAACACTGTTTTATCTTACATTTTGCAATATAAAGCTTATAATGCAACTATGTGCTCATTTTCCAAAGGAACAGTAAATGGATCAGATGTTGCTTTGACGTTTTCAAGCATTTTTTCCAATAAATGTTACAATGGCATATTTAAAAAACCCTCTCTCATTATTACAGAGTAGGAATGCAGCTCAAGTCTTAGGCAATATTCAAGGGCTTCATCGATTTTCTCAAAGGCCTCTCTTGGCCCCAGATGTCCAGATCATGTCACCAAACACACCACCTCCCTGTCTGTGAATTTGTTCCTTCCTCTGGAGGGAACGCTTTCAAGTCTTCAGCTGTCATAGCTTCTTGGAAGTTGAGTGGTTCTCCAACATCACTCTCATCCTGACTCTTAAAAAACTCAAACGTCACTTCATATTTGATTTCCACACTCATTTCATTAGATCAATCACCAACTTTTCAAACTCTGATATTTCACCTGTCCATTTGGCTTTCACTTTTAGTTATTATATTTTTAATTTCTAGTGATTTGTGTATTTTCTTTTCTTTTTTTTCTGTCTTTTCCATGACCGGTAAGGGGAGCACAACCCTTGGTGTGGTGTCACCCGCACCGTGCTCAGCCAGCGAGCGCACTGGCCATTCCTATATAGGATCCGAACCCACGGCAGGAGCGTCGCTGTGCTCTGTGTATTTTCTTTTTACTAAGCTCTCAATTTTTATAGAATCTGGTTCCTTGCCCATGTTTTATATTCTCTCAAGTTTAAACACATGAAACATCCTTATCTGTAGCCCATATTTACAAATACCCAGCTCTAAAGTTTGCAGGATGATGGCAATGTTTTTTTCTCTGTTTCCTTAGCTAGTGGTATTCTATGTCTTTGTGAGTTTATGTTGTTTTCAATGGGTCATTTTCTGGGTGGATTCTGAGGCCTGGTTTTTGGGTGTATAACTGCACACAATACTGCATTTCCTTCAGCTAGACCTGCAAGCCCTGTGAGCCTGGGACCGCTTCAAAATGTATCAGCTGGAATATTTTTGGACCATGCATAAAATTCATAGTCAAGCCCTAAACTTCTGTGAAATTTTGAGATATGTATTATCAAAGGATTGTACTCATAGCCCTCCACTAGAACCAGGACTGAAAGACGACAAATGCCCTGGTCGTCTTTCACAGGAAAGATTTTTATCTAGATTCCTCTTTTACTAAGTATAGCTCTTGGAGTCTCCCAACCACACACAGGAAACTCATCCACCTCCTCATCCTGGATCCTCTGCAAATGTTAAAATCGAAACTCCACGTTACTATCCTCAGCAGATGTCATTATGGGCAACTGATGTCATTAGAACCTGCTTAAACACTATTCTGTTATTTTTATTTCTGAATATTTATCTTACTATTTTTGAGTAAAAACAAGAATCTAAAAGCACCTGAGGGTACTTCAAAAAGTCTGTGAACAAAATGAAATTAAAAAATAATATGAATCTTTCCATGAATATTTTGAAGACTCCCAGTATATTTTACACTTTATCACCATTCTAAAATGTATTATAGAAGGATATTTGGTCCACTATGGTGCTATTCAAAGTGGACCCTCCTTCTAAAATATTTTAAATTTTGTTTTTTAGTATTTAGTTTTCAATCCACCTGGATGTTATTTTTGAGTATGATATGAAATAATGATATATTTCTTTCCATCATAGTAAGGAATAGTCTATACACCATTTACTAAACAAGGTGTCTAATTATTTCACTGGGGTTACATCATCTCTATCATATATTGATTCTCTATATCTTGGGTCTATCTTGGGCTGTTCTGTTGGTTTATTTGTCTATCACAGTACTGTCAAATCATTGTCTTAATTCTGTAGCTTTCCAACATATTTTGATATATGGTAGGACTAGACACTCATCATTTTCTTCATAATTAACCTAACTATTCTTTGTCCTTCTCTATTATGTGATAATAAACTTGTCATGCTCCATGAAAAATATTATTGAAATTTCAGCTGAAATTACATTAAATTTATAGAGTAAATTAAGGAGAATTGACTAATTTATACTACTAAGACTTTCAGTTCATAAATATTCAGATCTATATGTATGGTCTTTGCAGTTTATAATCACATATTAAGAGGCCTGGTAAATCTTTGGCACCTTATAATGTTTTGGGGGGAAGATAAATGTAAACTTTTTTAATGCTGTATTTTCTATTTATTTTATAGCTTTGAAATGCTATTGACTTTTTAAAAATTATATATCTAGAAACTTTGTTGGTATTTTTTTCTTTGATGGACCATGTTTACAATCATATCTTCTGCAAATACATATAATTTTACCTTATTTTTGTAATTTTTGAATCCAGTTTTTTCTTGCCTTATTGCATTGGCTGAAATCCAGTGAAAATTTAAATCGAAGCAGTTGGAGATGACTCCTAATCTTGTTCCTGACTTCAAAAATAATGTTTTAAAATTTTTGTCTCTAAGTGTGGTTCTTGTTTGTATTTCTGGTAGATGCCCCTCCTCAGGCTGAGAACTTGCTTCAGATTGCTAGTCGATGGGTAGTTTCTACCCTGAATTGATCTTCAGTTTTGTCAGTGCCTTTCTCTGCTCCACACTGATCTTTTTTTAGCCATTAATTTGTTAATAATACATCATAGTAGTAGTATTCATAGTGGGAAATTTTAAGACACTAATAGGTCTCTTCAAAATCCCTTCTCAAAAGTCCTTCAACCTCACTTCCCTGTCTTTACATAACCTTGACACTGGTAACGCCTTTAAGGATTGCTCCACTGGTTCTTGACCATTGACTTAAATTTCTACATGGTGTTCTCACTTTGAAATGTAGAATGACTATCTTAGCATTTGCAGCAAAACTGAAACAGGCTTATCTCAGCATCTGGCTGTAATTTTGTTGTAATTCAAATTATTTCCTTCATACTGTCTTCCAGTTCATTCCTTTCACTCTGACTGTATCCAGGCAGGCTGAAGAGTCGCACACACTGCTTTTTAATAAAACGTGTTTCACTGATGCCTTTCAAATTAATTTTAAAGATCTCCATTAAGTTCTTTTTCACAAAAAAATTCTTACACATTTTGTCAGATTATTCCACTGATTTTATTCATCTGTATACATAACTTTACCTTCAATGATCTCTTTAAACGTTTTCAACATACTTATTTTGAGGCCTCTGTTTGTCATAATATAAAGACCTGAATGGTTTTCACCCAGAGTCAATTTATGTTCCAAGTGTTTATTTTGCTGGTTATATTTCTTAGAATTATATTTGTTTACACCTTTCTCGGTTTTGATTTGGAAGCCAAATACTAGTGGGGAAGTTGGGGTTTTTTTCCCCCCTTTATTCTGTGCCTCTTTATCTTCTCTCTCTCCCTCCTGCCTCTCTCTGAGGAGTGATAACTCCCTCCACCCTTGGCACAATCTGGATCCAGGTTATATGACAGGATTTGTGTGACTTCCCAGCAGGGATATTGGAGACATCTCAGGTCCATCCACTACGCCAGCAGGGATGGGCTCAGAGCCCGGGCACATGGTCATGCCTGTTTCCTCTAGTCTCCCCAGGCCTGCAGCTCCCCTCAAGATTCTAGAGAGAGCTGCTCACAGTCTTATTTCATGGTGTCACCTCACCCCTTGGCTTCGGGCAGGGAGCCCAGCCATAGTCTTGAGCCTGACACTTCTTCTGTTCACCATTATTGGTCAGGAGCTAACCCCGTCCAGCCATGCCTGACTCTGCACTTGGAGACAGCTGGCCCCGGGCGTCCTCTGTGCTCAGCGGTTGCACCTCGCCTCCCACTCCTGCGTCGTGGAGCTGGTGCGGAGCTTGCTTTCTGAGCCCCATGCAGTTCTTTGGGTTTCCTCTGCTCGTGCGTTACTTGCTGTTTTTGTGAGTGTGGAGCAAAGGGGTTCACTGTGACGTGGACTCCCTACACTGTTTGGGTGGAAAACCCTTGTAATCGCTTTCAAATGATAGGATTTTAAATAATAAATACTTTTGTCTTTTATTTGGAAATTTTCAAACCAAAACTTAAGGACTACAGAACAAAATGAAGAAGGTTATTTTTGTAGAATTAAGTCAAAAGACTAACACAAAATTACTGTGGGATGTGCAAGTATTATATGTGTACATGGACAAGGGCTGAAGGAACTTAGGAAAATGAAAACATTTAATTTGTAGGGGCTGTAGGATTCTAGGTAAATTTATCTTTGATTTTTACTTTGACTAAGGTTATAGTAATCGAGCGTGTGCAAGAGTTTGGTACATTGAAGAGACAGAAGAATGAAGTAATAATTGCATTTAATGATTAGGTGACTTTTTTTCTGTGAGAAATAGGTCAAGTCTTTAGGCAGTTGGGACACCAGTGAGAAGAAGCCTAGCGGTTATAATGAAAAAAACAAAAAACAGTGTAAATAAAAACATTAACGTTTGAAGGAAAAAAAAATCTTTCTGAACAAAACAGTAGGTGAAGCCACAAGAGTCCTAACAAAGGTGTCCTGAGTGTCTGCTACTCACTGCTGGGCACATCCTGCCGCGTGCCTGTGCGAGGCCACGAGGGAGTCAGCTGGTCCTACCCCAGAGAGAGAGAGAGATGGCAGTCCCAGGCCACAGAGGGGATGAGGGGCCCGGGCTGAGGGAGCCCAGGGTAAGGGGCCACACGGGAGGTGGCAGGAGGCCATCCTGGAGGAGGTGAAGCACATGCTGAGTCCAGGAGAAGAGCAGAAGAAGCAGGAAGGTGTCTTCAGGCAGCTGAGCCAGCTGGAGGATAGGAAACTCTACCTTTTATGGTAATAACAATGTATGTCTTCTGTTTCTGCCGGTGCCCACCTATCAGCGTTCCATTTTGTACTTTAGATAACACACCCAGGAGGCCCAGAGTCACAATTCTGACTGTGGTGGGGCTGGTTTTGCCCTCTGTCTCCAACAGCTCCCATGACATGGGCTGATGATCGCCCTGCTGGCCAAAGCCCCAGGGGCATTTGCAACAGGCTACGGGTTCCTCGCAGGCCTGCCAGCCGGCCTCTCGCTTCCCTCACTGTGCACAGCCCTGGGGGTGTGGCTTGTGTATCCCTGGAGTGGGGGGAGGAGGCTAGGTGTCCGGCCTCCACCAGTGTGGGCTTCCACACACCTGCACTCAGGTGTCCATGGGCACCTCCACGTCACATCAGATGAAAGATGCAGCGTGGGATGAATGGTGGCCCCCAAAAGACATGTGCTTGTCCTAGCACCAGAACCTGTGAACAGATAGAGTCTTTGCAGTTGTAATTAAATGAAGGATCTCAAGAGGAGATCATCTTGGATTATCCAGATGGGCCCTAAATCCAATGACAAGTGCCCGTAGAAGAGACAGAAAAGGAGAGGACAGAAAGGAAGAGGAGAAGGCAGAGACTGGAGTGGTCTGTCTAAAAGCCAAGGACAGTCTGGAGACACCAGAAGCTGGAAGAGGCTAGAAAGGAATCCCCTAGAGCCTCCAGGGGAGCACGGTGTACTGACACCTTGACTTTGGACATCTCACCTGCAGACCTGGGAGAAAATGCATTTATGTTGTTTTAAGCCCCCCAGCATGGAGCGTTTGTTACGGTGGTCTCGGTGGGCCTGGGTTCTATGCAGCTCCCATGCCCGACCACCCCCCATGGGCAGGATGGATGAGGGACAGAGAGCAGGCAGGAGTGGGGCCCTGATGGGGGTCCCTCCACACTGGGTGGGAAAGGCTGGCCCCAAACAGTTCCTCAGGCCCCTGGCCCGCACTCTACAGCTGGCCCGGGGATGTCAGGTGGGAGGGAGCAGAGTGAACTGACCCCTAGGGCCACTGGGTCATGGGAAGACATCTGTGACCCAAGCGCCTGCTGGCTAGATGAAAATGCTCTTGTAGTACGTCACGATGTTTGCTGCATCCTGGGTGAATAGTCATGATCATATTGAAACCAAGCTCATGAACCCCAGGAGTCCAGGAAGACAAACAGCACTGGGTAGGTGGGGCTCCTGAGCAAGACTGTGAAGGGGGATGTCTCAGAGGGTCCTTTTGTCAGGGCACCTGGTAATGGTGTACAGCCATGCTGGCCCTTTAAGAGAGATGGTGGTGTGGCAGCTTCATGCTGCCTGGAGATGGGGTGGTGTGTGTACCCCCCAGCAACATCATTGGGAGGTTATGTCCCTGTCTGCACACACTCACCACCAGCCCTTTAGTTTGTCAAATTCGAGTGCAGCCGTTCAGGACCCTACTGGTATGTAGAGGGCTGTGTCACTCACAGAGTGGGATTTGCGCCTGGAAACAGCCAGAGGAAAGGGACTGGCAAAGGGGCATTTTGCTTTGAATATGACAAAGGATGGCAGTCATTTCAGGCTGCAGCACGGAGCCTGGCTCCAGTCCCAGGCCTGCAAGCGTTGCATGGGGTCACCTTGAACAGGCTGCTGGGTCTGGCTTGGCCTCAGGCCCCCATCAGGAAAATGAGTACAGCGGGGGGTCAGCCTTCAGATGCGCTTGTCCTGGAGGACAGGGCTGCCAGGGCAGTTGGTGCAGGACTCCTAAGCCATGGCCACGGTGCAACCCCGCTCCAGCCCTAGAGCCATAGATGTTTTCCTGAATGAGGCTTGCAAAGCTGTTCCTTTTCTCTTTAAGAATTTGATTAAGAAGCTGCTCTCTTGGGGCACTCTCCACTGCCCCAGTAAGGAATTAAGGTGTTTATCCATATTCACAAAGAAAAAGGGGTTGTAAGCAGAAGGATTCCCTACAATTTATTCACGCAACAAAAAATTAATGAGCATTAGTAAATTCCTTTTAGTATAAGGAAAAAAGGCAAACAGTGATTTAACGAAAGATTTTGCTCTCAGTGCTATTTTCCACTATAACAAAGGGGACGTTTCTTATTATTCAGAAAGCAGTTGGACTGAGAAGAGAAGGTTCTATAAACAGCCATTAGCATCTTAATTACACAATAATTCAAAAGACAGTTCCCCTGAAAAAAACCTTGGCCCATAAATCTCTTGGCCTCAAAGTCCAAGAAGTGAAACAGATCCTCCTGAGAATGTGTCCTGGCCTCTGGACAAGTTCACTGGTTCTTCCTGGTGTAGGGCCCAGGGGCTTGTCCGCCCTCCTTGATGGTAGTCTGGCGGGACACTGCCCAGCTCTGGAGTGGTGACTCACCACTATAGCGGGAGGCCTCCAGGCTGTGCACAGGGCTCGGAGTGGCCACAGGAGGCTCTGCGGGCCAGGAGAGAGGCAGCCTGGGCTCTTGCCCCTGCATGGATGGGCCTCAGGCTGAGTCTTTGAGCAGATCCTGGGACCAGTGTCTTTGCTGTGGCTGTAATCTTTCATTGTGGGTGAGAGACAACACTTGCCCCACTTCTTCCTAAAGGGAAATGTACATCTATGCATGGTTGCAAATATGCCCCCCCATCTAAAGGTACCCTCAACAAGTGACCCTGGCTTTGGAGACCCAGTTGTCAACCAGTGTCATCTGCAGTTGCTCCATTTCCCCACTGTTGGCTCTGGGGCAGCATTGTCCTCAGGCACGTTCTCTCCTCGTGATGCCTCTTGACGGCTGGGCTGTGCCCCTCCCATGTAGCAGTGCCAGTGAACAAACAGCAGTTCCTTTCTAGTAATTTCTGTGAAGTCCCTAGAATTGGCTTGTCTTGGAACCAGTCACTGAGTGAGACCTATGAACACACAAGTAAGAGATGGACTAGCCCCACCCAAACACATGCATAAAGGAAGGAGGGAGCAGTTCTCCAGGAGAGAATCCAATGGGGTGGAGTTGTCAGCAGCCGGGGACCAGAGCTGAGCAGAAAGAGGACAGACATCCTCGGCAGGTACCCAAGGTGCAGGCCTCTGGGAGACACCCAGAGCCTCAGCTTTGAACTTTTATTCAAGCAAAATCTCACAGGGAGCCCAATGCTCAGAGTACACACGGGCAGCCCTGGTTGAAGAGAGAGACCCTCTAGCCGCCAACTTTGTCTCTTCCCCCTCCCTTTAGTGGATGCTGAGTCGAGTCCCTCTCCCTGAGTCCCTAGACTCCACTGAATTGAGTGAAAACTGGTAACATTGCCCTCTGCACAAGAGCTCAAGTCTCAGAGACCCTCATCCGAGGACTATATCCAAGAGCAATGGGCTGGACAGTCCACCAATCCCTGACCTGACCTGGGGCCTGCAGCTGGGACCTGTAAGTTGGTAGCCAATTCTGGGGCCTCTTTTCACCACATCAAAAAAACCCAGCAGGAAACATAATTTCATCTCCAATTACGCCACCCAGACACTGAAGTTATCAATGGTCTGTGATACAGTCCACCAATCCCTGACCTGACCTGGGGCCTACAGCTGGGACCTGTAAGTTGGTAGCCAATTCTGGGGCCTCTTTTCACCACATCAAAAAAACCCAGTAGGAAACATAATTTCATCTCCAATTACGCCACCCAGACACTGAAGTTATCAATGGTCTGTGATTTTCTGAAGGCTGCACTAACTCAGGTGCCCCCCTTATCTCACCTGCTTAATCACAGTGCCTTGTTATGCAGACAGTAGAGAGGTGGACAAAAGCATCATTTTAAAATAATAAAAGTGCTGAAAAAGAAACACCCCACTATGACGGTGAACATCAGAGGGACACAGGAGCCAACTGAGAGAGCTCCCGGTGGACAGAGCTGAGACAATTTGAACTACAAAATAAATAACAGAGTATTACATTATAATCCAAAGCTCAATTTAACCATTCCACAATGTACACATATTTCAAAACATTGCATTTTATACAATAAATATATATAATTTTGTCAATTAAAAAAATAAAATAAAACATCAGAAAAAAAGTAAAAATCTTAAAAACAGCCAGAGAAAAAGGACATGCTACATACAGAGGAACAAATATAAGAAATCTAGCAGACTTAGCCAACATGGAATTAAATTAGAAATCCATAACAGAAAATGTCTGGAAAATCCTCTAAATGTTTAGAAACTAAATAATGTGGAATTAGTTAAAAATCCATAACAGAAAATATCTGGAAAATCCTCTAAATGTTTAGAAACTAAGTAACACAATTCTACATGACTCATGGGTCAAAAAATAAAGCAAACTTTTTTTTTTTAAAGTTAAAAATAAATAAGAAAGAATTGTGGATTGAACAGAAACGAAAACACAATTAAAGTAGCAATTGAGAGAGGAGATGATATGATTATCTTAGTAGAAGCATAAAATGCATTCAGAAAATTAAATATTCATTTGTGACAAAAACTCCAGAAACTAGATGGGGTAGGGAACTTCCCTGACCCAAAAGGAAAGCTGTGCAAAATCTTCAGCTAACATCATGCTTAGAGGTGAAAGTTAGAATGCTTTCTTCTAAGATCAGAAATAAGACAATAATGTCTGTCTTCACCACTTATATTCAACATTGTGCCAATGGTTCTGGCCAATGCAATAAGGCAAGAAAAAGAAAAAAATATATATCCAGATTAGAAAGGAAGGAGTGAAAGTGTCTTTATTCACAGGTATAAGGGTTGTTTATGTAGAAAATTTGCTGGAATCAACAAAACAGGACAATAGATCTAACATCTTACTTTATCAAGGTTGCAGGATACAAAGTCAACATAAAAATCAAATATAGTTCTATATATTAAGAACAAACAATCAAAAATTGAAATAAAATATCCTTAAAATAATGCCAAAATGCCATTTGAAATGATATGGAAAATATAATATGGCAAAAGGTGAGAAACATTTGTGCCCTGAAAACTACAAAATATTACTGAGACAGATATAAGAAGAC
Source organism: Galeopterus variegatus (assembly GCF_000696425.1). Taxonomy (NCBI): domain Eukaryota; kingdom Metazoa; phylum Chordata; class Mammalia; order Dermoptera; family Cynocephalidae; genus Galeopterus; species Galeopterus variegatus. The sequence continues at coordinate 403,584 of NW_007727342.1, forward strand.
CTAAATAAATAGAGAGATACAGTGTCCTTGGGTCAGAAGACTCAGCACTATTAAGATGCCAATTATCCCCAAACTGATTTATATACTAAATGAAATCCCAATAAAAAACCCAGCAGGCTTATCCATAAAAATGGACAAATTGATTTTAAAATTCATATGAAAATGCAAATGAAAAGCTAAAACACTGTTTCAAAAGAAAATAAAATAGAGGACTAACACTACATGATGTTAAGACTTATTATCAAGCTATAGTAATCAAAGAATGCACATAAAATTAGATAAATAGATCAACAGTACCTAATAGAGTCCAGAAGTACATCCACATGAATACACCCACATGCAACCAATTTTTGGCAAAACTACACAGGCAGGCAATTCAGGGAGAAAGAATAACCTTTCAAACAAAAGATGCTGAAACAACTGAAAATCCATATTTAAAAAAAATAAACTTGTGTCTATAACTCACAACATTAAAAAAAAATTAACTAAAAATAAATCATAGACCTAAATTTAAGAACTAAAATTATCAAACTGTAGAAAAAAACATACTTTGAAACTTTATGATCTTGAGCTAGGCAGAGATTTCTTAAACATGACACTAAAAGATGTAATCCATGGAAGAATAAATTGGTAAACTAGACTTCATCAAAATTAAAAACTTCTGCTGTTCAAACGACATTATTAGGAGATAAAATGACAAGCTATAGACTAGGAAAAAATATTTGCAAATTACATGTCTGGAAAAAGACTTGAATCTAGAATATATAAAAGAAACTCTCAAAAATCAAGAAAACCAAAAACAAAAAACTCAATATAAAATTGTGGGTACTTCACCATTGAAGATTCACATACACAGAAAAGCACATGAAACAATTCTTAATATGATTTGTCATTAGGGAAATGCAAATTATAACCGCATGAATTGTTACTCCATGACCATTAGGATGACTATAATCAAAAACACTGACCATAGTGAGGTGTGGCAGTAACATGCAGCAAGTGGGACTCTCACACACTGCTGGTGCATGTGAAGAATGGTGTGATTATGCTGGGAAATAGTTCAGCAGTTTTATAAAAAGTTAACTGTAACTATTTTTAAAAGCTGTTTTACGGTGACTGTAACATTTAAAGTTAAATGTATGCTTATTGTATGACCCAGCTATTCTACTCTGTGTTGTTTACCCAGGAGAAATGAAAGAATGTGCTTATATGGAAACTTGCACCTGAATGTTCATAGCAGCTCTATTTGTCACAGCCCAAACTGTAGACCACCCAGATGTCCATCAACTGGTGACTGCATGGGCAAAGTGGTAGATCCACATGGCAGCACGTGATCAGCAATAAAAAGGAACGAACTATTTATTGATACGTGCAGTAACATGGATGAAACTCAAAATAATTATGCTGAGTAAAACGAGCCAGAAGAAAAAGAGTATTTATTGATGATTCCATTTTTAGACACTTCTAGGAAATTAACTAGAGTATAATGGTGGAATCCGTGGGTTTTCTAGGATGAGGTGGGTAGGGAGGTATGGCATGGAGGGTGGCAAAGGGCCACTGGAAACATTCAGGCAATGGGTACGGATGTGCTCACTACCTCGATGTGGTGACGTTTCCATGGGTATACACACAGGTCAGAACTTATCAAAATGTCCACTTTACATATGTGCAGTTTATTGGATGCGAATTTTGCCTTCTAGGGTGATTCATTTCATGTGCCAACTTGGCGGGGCCATGCCATACAGCTGTCTGATCAAACACCGGTTTAGATGTTGTTGTGGAGGTATTTTTTAGGTGTGATTAACATTTAAATCAGTAGATTTTGAGTAAAGCGGATTACTCACCGCAGTGTGGGTGGGCCACACAAAATCAGTTGAAGGCCTGAAGAGAAAGCAGACTGAAGCCCCAAGGAAGACAGAATTCTGCCTGTAAACTGCCATCAGCCTCCCTCTGCAACATCAGCTCTTTCCTTGGCCTCCAGCTAGTCGATCTGCCCTGCAAGTTCTGGACCCACCAGCCCCACAGCTGCGTGAGCCAATTCCATAAGATCTCTCTCTATGCAGGTGTGAGCATGCACACACACACACACCCTAGTGGTGCTGTTTCTCTGAAGAACTCCAATTAATACACCTTCATAAAGCTGTTAAAAATACTACAAGTTACCAAGGATGAGAACTGTTGCCCACACTCCCATTGACAACATATTTAAGTCTCCCAAAATTGGCACACGACACATTCAACAAAGTGATTCACAACATAT
>NW_007727342.1:406620-408220 GCF_000696425.1 Galeopterus variegatus
CAGAAAATGTGAAGGTGACATGGATAAGAATTGTTAACCATGATTAGATTAAAAATGCAGAGAAAACAACAATGAAATCTGTTTCTCAGCTATGAAACTGTCTAAGACACTCACGTTGGTGATAATACTCAGTGCTGACAGGCGTACGCTGAATGGGCACTCTCAGGTACTGTTGGAAAGAACGTAAATTAATATGAACGTTTCCGGAAATTCATTTGGCAATATACAGCGAGGTCTTGAAATTGTGTCCTTATTTTGACCTAACAAGTCTAGCTCTATCATTTTTTTCTATAAATTACCATAATTATATGAAAAGATTTCAGTACAAGTATGTTCATTTTTGAAGAGCTTAAAAGAGTAAAACACTAGAAGTAACCTAAATGTCCAGAAACAAAGATGGATTAAATAAACAGTGGTATCTATGTGTTATAGAATTCTGGAGTGCCATAAAAAGTGGTGTTCTGGAAGGATATACAGTGTCATGAGACAGCGTTCACTGGGTGCTAAGAGAGCCATTGGCAAAACATCTACTGAATGAAAAATGTGAAAAATACATGTGAAAAAAGAAGACGTACAAGACATTGATGAAATGCTGGATGTGCTTAACTGGATGTGGTAGAATAAGGAACATTTTATTTTCTTCTTCTTTTGTCTCCATTTTGCAATTTTTCTAAATGAACTTAATTTAGTCGTGAGAGGCTGTGCCACAAAAAGCCTCAGCGCATCCTCTGCAGCCAGACGGCCTGGGTTCCCACCTCGGCTGCCACTTGCAATTTCCTAACCTCCTCCCTGCCTCAGTTTCCATATCTGTAAATATATGCATTGATGACTTCATAGGGCTGTTATGAAGATTAAGTGAGTGAATGAGTGTGTGTGTGTGTGTGTGTGTGTGTGTAAAGACCTTGGAAAAGTGCCTGGCACATAGTATGGAATATGTAAGTACTACTGTGTATATAAATATATTTATATACACTATGGTAATATCATTATTAAGACTGGATCAATAAAATTGATAATCATCATTCAAACTGACACATACATTCCATTTACCAACTCCCCGCAAAGCACTGTTTCAGGTGCTAAAACTTGTCACCCCTGGTTTTGTCCTTTCTGCCCTTTCATGTTTCTCTTCTTTGGCCTGGAAGCTCCCTGGGGATGTGGCTAGTGTCACTAACTTTGATTTCTGTCCCCAGCTGCTGGCCACAGCTGTCTTGGTGGACACCACTGCTGCCATCCCAGTTTTCTAGCCAGATGCCTGGGGTCACTGTGGGCATCTCCACCTGCCCATGGCTCCTCCATGTCCTGGAGAGCTGCCTTCCACCCTCACAGCTGTCCCCAGGAGGCAGCTGCCCCATCTCTCACCTGCATTTCCACACCTGCTGCCAATGGCTGTCCTGCACTCCCCTCCAACCTCAACTCTTCCTCCAGCAGTCAGAGTAATCTCTTTGTAAAATGTGCATGGGATATGCATGTGGATGGGCATAGGTTCTGAAAAAAAAAGCCTGCAATTGTTTCCTGAAGGAGGAAAACACCCAGGGGTGGGGCAAACAGCTACTTCTACCACAGTCCACCCCTTCAGCTGCCAACCATGCACAGAGCC
>NW_007727342.1:408859-412872 GCF_000696425.1 Galeopterus variegatus
TGGGGCAAACAGCTACTTCTACCACAGTCCACCCCTTCAGCTGCCAACCATGCACAGAGCCACAGACGCTCTTTACAAATATGCTCATCTTTCCATAAAATAAACTTCCCTCCCCATTGTCTAAACAGGGATGTCCCAACATCTCACCCCATTAAAACATCCAGCTCCAAATTCAGGATCTCCAGGAGCCTTGGCCAGTCATGCAATCCATGACTAAATGGCAAATAGAACACACTCAATATGGAGGGAGAGAGAACAGGAAACCACAGCAGCTCCTGTCGATCACAGCAGAACAGGGCAAGCCATTCACACCCCGCGATGAGAAGAAGCTGAGATTCTCCAGCCAGACTGGAACACACGCCCTGGTCAACTGCTTGGCCAGCTGTGCCTCCTCTCACCTCTCTAGCACCCACCAGGCAGGATGCCCCTACTCTAGCAGCCCAGTGACTGTTGGCTTGTGTGGGGTGAGACCCAAGGATTTCTTCGGGGGTTAAACAATGAGCATCTCTTGTGCTTTAGAATTGCTATTAAGGTGATGATGTGAGTCTCCAATAAACTTATTTAGGTTTCAAAATTTAACGTCCTGTGAGTTCTGGCTAGTAATCAAAACCAGCCCGTCAACAACAATAACAAAAAATCGTCAATTGGTAGGACATGTTGGGATCCAGAACTGAGCTTTCTGTTTCCTAGCAACAGGATTCAGCACTCCGCTCACCCCCCATCCTCAATTTCCATCTTGGTCTCTCTCTCTAGCCCCTGGAAACAAGGCCTGGATGGAGTCATCCCAGGCACCAGGCCTTACTCCACATTGCATGTGGCTGTGTCTATGTAAGTAGATCAGGGTCATTGTCCCCATGTCAGGAGGCCCCAATCTTACCTCTTCAATCTTATCTCTCATCCGACCCCACCCCTGGGCTCCCTGTGCCTATAACCAGGTCTAGAGACTCAGTCTTCTCAACTTCAGTGTCCTGCACACCCTGCACCCCTCTGGATCCCAAGTCCTGAGCACCAAAGGCTCTGTTCTCCTTCCTTCTGGTAGCAATTTAAGCACAAAACATGAAGTAGGCACCATGCTCCAATTCCAAATTTTCTCCCACCGTGCCCTCATGTTGCAGACTCCAAGATCCCGTGGCCTGAATGCCAGGATAAAACAGGCCTTATAACTCATCCCACCTCTCCCTCTGCTTGGGACCCTCCCCCAGCCATTCCAACATCACCGTCTGCCTTTGTCCTTTGGCATGACAGCTCCAATTTATCCTCCCGAATTCAACGTAGATTACATCTCTCCTGGAATGTTGTTTTCCAAACAAAGAAAATTACTGTCAGCCAAATTATTGGGTGGGCAACCACCATTTTAAGGAGTGAATTAGTATTGAATAGAAAACACCAGAGAGTATGGCAAGGGTAGGTATTGCACTGGGAAATTTTCATTTCAAGTGTGTGCACATGTGTGCATGTGTGTATGTGCATTTGTTCTAAGGACAGCACCAAGAAAAGCCTGAAAACCAGTCTCTTGGGAGCCTCCCCTGGCACACTCCTTACTGTACCCGAGAGCATGACTTTGGGTCAATTGCTCCTTACCTAATTCCCAAGAGTGCTCTCTAATCCCTCCCATCATGACACCTGCCACACTGTACTGGAATTGTTTCCTCATCTGTTCAATTCCAAATTTTCTCCCACCGTGCCCTCATGTTGCAGACTCCAAGATCCCGTGGCCTGAATGCCAGGATAAAACAGGCCTTATAACTCATCCCACCTCTCCCTCTGCTTGGGACCCTCCCCCAGCCATTCCAACATCACCGTCTGCCTTTGTCCTTTGGCATGACAGCTCCAATTTATCCTCCCGAATTCAACGTAGATTACATCTCTCCTGGAATGTTGTTTTCCAAACAAAGAAAATTACTGTCAGCCAAATTATTGGGTGGGCAACCACCATTTTAAGGAGTGAATTAGTATTGAATAGAAAACACCAGAGAGTATGGCAAGGGTAGGTATTGCACTGGGAAATTTTCATTTCAAGTGTGTGCACATGTGTGCATGTGTGTATGTGCATTTGTTCTAAGGACAGCACCAAGAAAAGCCTGAAAACCAGTCTCTTGGGAGCCTCCCCTGGCACACTCCTTACTGTACCCCAGAGCATGACTTTGGGTCAATTGCTCCTTACCTAATTCCCAAGAGTGCTCTCTAATCCCTCCCATCATGACACCTGCCACACTGTACTGGAATTGTTTCCTCATCTGTTTCTCAAACTGCAAATGTCCAAGGGACAGAAAATGTCTGTCTTATTGACTTCCCCACCCCCCGTGCCTGGCATCGTAGGTGCTCAATTAATAGATGTTAAATGAAGGAATATCTGGCACAGACAAGAGTTCAGAATGGACAGGATGAAATGGAATTTGTAACATTTTAAAAGTCACATCCCTTTTAACAGGATAAGAAGCTTAAATCAGAGGAAGGAAGTTTTAAAGGCAGAGATTCAGGCATCGATGGTTGTCTCCATAGAATCGGGTTGAGGAAGCCCTTCCGTGAGTCAGGGGTAGACACCAGCCCTGCACACCCAAAGTCAAGGGGTGCTGCCCCCTCCCGACCACCCCCAAGTTGTCAGGAACCCTAACTCCTGCAGAGTCACCTCCCTGCCAGGAAAGGCAACAGGGAGAAGCTGCAGTTGAGAAGATACTAAGCAGGAAAGTCAGAATATTTTAATTTAGCAGAAATTGAAAATTTATGGGGGAAAAACCCAGCACTGACACAATCATATTCCAGCAAGAACACTGCCAGAGCTCCCAGAGAAGGCCCTTCACTGTGCAGCAGCCACTGGGACGGAGGCTGGATGACCCAGAGCGGAGAGTGAACGACATCTCTTCCCTGCCTCGGTTTCCCCTGCATGGTTCTGTGTGTGTGTGTGTGTGTTTGAAAGGGAGAGAGAGAGAGATACAAAGAGAGTACTGGTATAGGTGTGTGTGCTCATGTGTGGTGTGGTGTGTATGCCTGCATGTGGGGGGGGGGGGGTAGGGCCTGTGAAGCGTTGCCCACCCCTCATGTCCCTCGGCAGGCCCTGAAGTAGCCTTCACCTCCAGTGTCACGGTCCCCTTAGAGGCCTACGTGAACCCACACTCAAGGTGAACAGACGATGCAGGTGGCCATCTTTGCTTCTCCCTGGTTATTCCAGCCGACTGGCAGGCCCTCTAGTGGCTCCTTGGAGAGGGTCTCCAGCTCCAACAAGACCTCAGGGGGTGCTCAAGCTCCCCCTCCTCACGCAGCATGGGAAGAGCCTATGAACCCAAAAGGATGTTTCTACTAGCATGTGGACTCACCTGCAGAAAGAGGGAGCTTGGGGTGGGGTGGGGTGGCTGTGTCCCAGCAGGCACCAAAACCTCCCCAGGCAGCAAGACCATCTGCAAGAACCTCCAGACTTGGGAGTTCATCTCCTGGGCTGTGGAGGGAGGTGCAGGGTGGCCATGTTGGGAGGGGTGGGGATGGGAAAAGTGACCATAAAGAACTCACTTCCTCCAACTTTAGCTCATTTATAGGAATGAAACTGTTTTGCAGATGATAATTAGATATGCAAATAAAATGAATTATAAACATTGTTTTCCTGCTGGGAAAACCCATCTAATGCCACCAGCCCCAGGACTGGGAGCCAGGAGACAGGACTGGGACTGAGAAGGCTCACCGAGGACCAGGGCAGGCAAAGGTGGCGGCGCCTCAGAGGAGACCAGCAGTGTTCCCGAAACATGTAAGGGACATGCGTGTCCATGCCTGGCAGCGCCGGCCTAGGGTACAGGAGAAGCCCTCACGGGTGCCAGGCCTCCGTGACTCTGCGCGGGCCCAAGCCGCACTCCCCACGGGCGCAGTGACACCAGCGCACAACCCAGAGCAGGGGTGAGAGGGCACATTGCCCAGCAGGCCTGAATGCTGCGCTTGGAATAAACTTCGGATCCAAGTCCTGGAAACCACCCCAGGCGACGTCTGGGACACTCCGGTGTTAGAGGCCATGGCGGGGGGGGGGGGGG
>NW_007727342.1:413872-430357 GCF_000696425.1 Galeopterus variegatus
CTTTCCTAAACAGGGGAAGCGAAGGGTGGGATGCCCGGAGAGGGCCCGCCGCCGCCGCGGGTATTTCGCGGGTCGTGTCGGGGACCGGAGCTGGGGCGGGCGCGGCGCTGGGTAGCCGGGCTGGTCGGCTCCGGGGCACGGGCTGGGGCTGGGGGTGTGGGGCGGTGGATGGTCGGTCACAGGCTCCTGGCTGGCTGGGGTGAGTGGGGTGGGGGTCGGAGGCTGTGCCCTGGGCACGGGCTCCGTGCTGGGTGAGTGAGGGTTGGTTGCAGTCCGGGGCACAGACTCGGGACGGGCTGGGGTGCTCGGCGTCCCGGGTACATGTTCACAGATGGCTGGCGTGGGTGTTGGGCGATCGGTGTCCCGGGCACAGGCTCAGGGACCCGGGATGGCGTGGGCTGGCAGGCTCCCTGGCGCCGGGCACAGGCTCCTGGTGGATTTCCATCTCGGCGGCGGGGAAGGACGGGTGCTGGGGAACACCTGTCATGGAGAATTGCCATGGGCGCGGGAGGTAATGGAAAAATATGGATTCTTTACAAAAAAAAAAAAAAAAAAAAAAAGAAAGAAAGAAAGAAAAGAAAAGAAAAGGCCAGGGCCGCCGGGCCTTCCTTCCCGGACACCGCCAGAGGTCGGGGCCTCCTGCCTTGCAGTCTCCAAAATGAGACCGCAGCGGGCCGGCGGTGACCGGACCGCGGCTCTGTCCTGGGACGGCCAGCCCGCCGGAATGGCGAGGGAACCCCAGCGCCCAGAGCACGAATTGTCCTGCTCGTCCGGCCCGCTTGTGGATTTCCCGGCAACTGAGGTGGCATCGCGCGGGGAGGGGGTGCCAGTCGGGAAGGCTCACAGCAAGCGGGCTTGTAGCCCACTCTGCCCAGGCAGGCACGGGCACCCCGGCTGCGCTCTGCACGCGCCTCGGATGGCGCCGGCGGGCCCGCCGCAGGGAGCCGGGCTGGGGCGGGAGCGACATTTGCGCCCGCTTCCGAGTCCCCCGCGGCCATCTCAGGGCCTGCGTGCCGCGGCGTTCGGGGGGCTCCTCAGCAGACCCTTCCCGAGCGCGGCTCCCCGGTGGGGTAGAAAGGTTAATGGCGGGTAAGTCCCGCCGCGCAGAAGAGGTGCCACGGGAATGCACCTCCTGGTGGCATCACGGGAGGGGACGGGAGCGGCGCATTCAGCAGTGTTTGGGGAGGGGACTGTAGCGCCCCGAGTCCTGAGGCTGCCCCTCCTTGGCCCGCTCTGGGGACAGCGTCCTTGTGCTGGCGCTGGAACAACAGGCTGCTCCCCGCCCCCAGGCGGCTCTGCAGGTGGGAAAAGAACAGCTGCTAATTGATGTTAAGTACATGACACCCGGCCCTGCGACTTCAACACTCAGCAACGGGGTGCCCTGTACCCACTCTCCCAATATATGCAGCGCCTGCCCCTCCGCCCTGCGCCACAGCCACAGCCTGAAGCTCACGGTGTTGTCACCTTGTTCCTCCCGATGGCTCACACCTTCCCAAACTGCCGCCTGCTCGAACTCGGGGTGTCAGAGTGCGGAGTCGTGAGGCTGTGCCCGCTGCTGCCGAGACACACGGAGGAGGGAGAAGGCCAGGCGCGCACGCTCACCTGTCTGCAGGAGCTCTCCCCGGCCCTCTGGAAGCAGTTGTATCACCAGGACAAGGACATTTGGTGAAAATGTCTTATCCAGAGTTCCCGAAGTCATTAATAACAGAAGCTGGGTGGACCACATTTTTCTGGTTGTTTCCATCTCTGTGGAGTGGAATCATTGACAGTAAGATAACATTTTCGGACACACCCCATTATACCAGAAATGCACTTGGAGAAATTAAAACATTTTGCTAAAAAACAAAATAGACATAATAATAATTGACAGCTTGGAACTGCAGTCCTAGAGAAAAAAGATACTTTTTTTTTTTTTTAGAATTGATAAATCTAATGAAATACAAATTAAATAGTGCCTATGATTTCTGTGCTCTTTCCTAATATATCTGAGGTGAAGAATGGCTGCGTCCTTGTTTATAAATTGTTTTTGTTATCAGCAAGGGTTATTTTTACCCCAAATATTTTTGTGTTATGGAGCAGATATATTAGTATCATATTAATTAGGGAAACTGATAAATATCATGCAGGATTTAATTACCCTGCTTATTAAATCCGTGTGTTTCTCTGCAGCACATAAGGTATTCACTTCCTGGCACCGCTGAAAGGAAACTGGATTATTTTCTGGCCTGGTTTTCTGTTCGGGCTACTCTGCCGTTCCTGGCCCAGTGAAAGTCCTTCCTTCTTTCCTGGATGCTGAGATTCATATTGAAGGAGATGGGCTCCCCCCTCTGGCTAGAGAACGGCCTGCAGTCCACCAGCTAGGCTAGTTGCTATAGTGACACAGCCCGTCATTTTCTCCTAGTGGGGAGGAATTGCCAGGAAAAGCAAAAGAGGGAAGGGGGCTCTCGACGCTCACTTTAAAATGCACGCTCTGTAGTCCCTGTACATCGCATTGGCAGAAGGGTCCGTTCCTTTGGTGGTGGATGCTTGGTGATGAGTGGACTTGGGGGACCGTGAGCTTTGATGAGAAAGTTGAAGCTCTTCCCCTCTCTGATCTGGGGAAGCCCTTCCGGTGTGACTTAGAAAGAGCTGACGGAGATCATTTTCCCTTAGCCTGTCTGGAGTAGAGAGCTCTGCCTGCCGGATGTGGTTCTTGAATAGAATGGGACCTTCCCAGCACAATTAGAGCTGGTTTGGCCGTGTGCTGTACTCGCCGCTGAAGGTTTGCTCTTTCCATGCTCGCTTACAGCATATTGGATGTGATAACAGCCAGGGAGACCCAGAAAATGTTGAGCTAGCGGGATGCCTTATGACACCTAAGACTTGACTCTGACACTTGTATGCAGCATTTAATTCAAAAGTGCACACGGCACTTTAGCATGGATCACATGTCCCTTATTCAGAATGTCTCAGTGGACAGACATTCCTAGCATGGAAGTGGTGGAGTTCGTATTTCAAAGTATGAAGCTGTGGGGAGCTGTGCAGAGGAAAGGCAGGCTGACTATGTTCGACATGGATTTTCTTTTCAAATAAATCCTATCAAAACTGAATTGTAGCTTTCAGTGAAATCTCACAACTTCAGCTGCATCTAGGAGAAGAAATAACAAACAACTTTTGAATTTTTAATCCATTATAGTAGTAACCGAGGGCAAGCACCCGGAATGTTGTATTTCCTTTATAAACACAAGTTACTGCATATTTAAGAGCGATTAGAATATGCTACTTTCCTGCTGTTCAAATTTTATGTCTGGAGTTCTTAAAGAGGTAAAATTGAAAATACTAAAGGCTTAATGAAGTGATACCGTTCAGAAGTTTATTTGTTATTTATTTATTTTTTAAAATTTCCTGCTGTGTTTTTATCTTATACATTTCTGGCTTGAGAAGATGTGCTGTTTGTTTCTTCAACTCCGTAAAGAGAAGTTACCTCTCTCTGTGGGGTTTTTATTGGCTGAATTTGATGGCCAAGGATTGGTGACGTCCTTGTCCCTCACAGGGTCTTCTCGTGCAGAGACCCCTGGGGAGGGAATTCCGAGCTGGTCTAGAAAGGTGTCCTCCTCGAGAGTAGTGCTGACTCATGCATGGCTCCTGCCTGCTCTCCCCTCCCCCAGGCCCACCCCTGGCTCTTTCCCTGAGACAATGCCCAAAGTCCACACTCCTCCTCAGTCCATGCTGGAATCTCACTCCCGCCACTGCTGAGCCGGCCTGGACCTCCCCGAGGTCAGAGGACGCTCAAACCCAAAAGGCGTGCTCAGCCGGATGGGTCTGTTCGGCACCAGGCTTCCCTGCTGAATTCTGCACTAGAAATCTGAGCTCAGGACCTGCCACTCGACATCCAAGGAATGAAGTATGCAGATCAACTTCTGTGGCGTGAAGTATTTTCAGGTGACTTTTATGGGCATAATTATGGGAAAATGTTATGATAATGTGGCACTAGAAAAGGGAAGAAAAGCAAAACATTAAAATCCCCATTTCTTTATATTGCCTCGCAGCTGCGCAGATTTAGAAGACCTCATTTTTGCATTAAAATTCGGTGCTCTGGAGTTAATGACCTCTACAGATTGCCACCTGTCACCCAGAGCGCTGTTGGTGACGGCCTGCCCAAGCCATCAGGGGAGGAGATGGACAAGGCGGTGGCAGTGAGCACTGGGAGGGAGAGGGACGGTCATAGGTGGATGAGTTTTTATTCGTTTGGGGGAGCTGCCATTGGCTGAGCTGGCATTTGGCACACAGGGCCTACAGAGCCAGAGGCGTCCCCTTCCACGTGCTGCCTTGCACACTGTGCTGTGGCTTCCCCACCTACCAGGACCCCCCACCCAAGCTGTTCCAAGGCTCCTGGGGTTTCTGTGAAGGCCTCTTAGGCAGCCTGGAGGCCCCGCTGAGCCCCACGACAGCCCCAGCGCCAGCCACCTACCAGGACCCCCCACCCAAGCTGTTCCAAGGCTCCTGGGGTTTCTGTGAAGGCCTCTTGGGCAGCCTGGAGGCCCCGCTGAGCCCCACGACAGCCCCAGCGCCAGCCGTTCCAGTGTGCTCATGAAACCCGGTGGCAGCACACAGCGTCTTGCTGCTGGGCTTTCCAGACATGGGCCGTGCAGCTGGTGGCAGATTGGGCGACCGTTCCCATCTCTCCTGCACCCCAGTGAGTGTGGTGGAGCCTCCCAGAGGCTTCACAACGTTTACTTATTTATTAAAATGGCTGGCAGGAGTCGAGCGTGGAGTTCTTTTATCTCCAAGTAGGCGAACGGGACTCCTCTGGAATCCCCTGGTCCTCGTGGTTCCAGCGAGGCTGAGTTCCAACTTGGCGAGCCAGCGGCATCATCAAGAATGGCGGGTATGGGCCTGCTGGGGATGGTGGCCCCGTAACCAGTGTGCCTGGGAGAGGCTTCCCTGTCCCCAGCACGTCACCTGCCATGGGTCAGCCTCTCTCTGGAGGGGCCTGGCTCTGGAGCTCCCCTCCCACGGCTGCTTGCACAGGGCGGGGGCAGTGAGAGCCAGCTCCGGGCACCGCATGAGGCTGCAGACCTGGCCTCCAGCGAATTCATTTCACCAGTGTCGGGGGAGCTCCGACCCTGTGGCAGGCCCCAGGGGCAGAGGGGGGCAGCGTGGCAGGCGGACAGAAGGCACAAAGCCAAGGCAGATGGCTATGGGGAGGGGCAGCTTGGGCCAGGCACTGCGTTCTGGGGGCTCCCTGTGCTGCCCAGCCCCCACCTCAGAACGTCAGGAGCCTCCCAGAGGTGGCAGGAGGCAGCCCACGGTCTGGCCCTGGATCTCCTTTCCCTCCCTGCAGCCTCCTCTTTCCGTGCTCAGCCATCCCTGGGCTCCTGTGCTACAGGACGACTTCATCGTACTGTCTCTGTGCCCAGCCCCCCTGGACACTCCTCCAAAATGCATCTTGCTGTCTGCCTGTGCCGCTGTCATTTGGCACCTGCTCCCCCTCCTGGACACAATAGCATTGTCCTCAGTGGTCCCTCTGCCCCCAGGCTTGCCACACTGATGCCCCACCGCCCACTTGGCTTCCCCTAAAATGACCACTCTGCCATCACCCCCTCCTCCCCCTCCCTCCCCATCTCCCCTGAGCTGAGCTCTTTCCTGCCCGGGTGGAAGTCTCTCTCTATTCCTGTCCTGGCCTGGAGAAGTCCAGCCTGGAGTCTGGGCTCCATGGACGGCTGCTCTTGAGAGTGGTCCCCAGCCTCCAGGTTACTTGGGGTACACTCATTTCTCTCTTGCACACTCCCTCCATGTCTGTCCCACTGCCTGAGAAGGCCCTGCTCATGGTAACACTCCATAAATGCTGCCGAGTGCAGGAAGCAACACTGAGCTAGACTGGTCTCCTGGGACTGGCACCAGAAAGCGCCCCGCCCCCCGTCTTGCAGAGCCCCCTCCTCCCCGAAACCTCACTAGAACACGCTTTATTGTCCTGCTTTCCAATGCTGTCCTGTTAATTCTGGTGGCCACTTCCTGCCTTCATTTTAGACTCTGAGCTCGGATACATGACTTATTGTTTCCAGAGGATGATTGGCTGATTCTCTGGGCACTTATTGATCATAACACCAGCTGGGCAGTGGGCTGTGGGAGAGCCAGCCATGTGGATCCTTCCCTGTCCTCAGTGGGCTGGAGCTTCAGTGGCTCAGATGGGCATGGAAACAGTTCTACACGGGGATGCCAACCCCACAGGCTGACGGACATGCCCGAGTCAGGGATGCCCAGCCAGGCTTGGGGGGCACAGGAGGACCTACTTCTCATGTCCTCTGATGTCACCCCACCTAGCCTGAGCTGTGCACAGAGGGGGGCCAGCTCTGTCCATGTTGGGACTGGCTGGCTGGTTGCCCACGCCCTACGTGCTTGTTTGGGGAGCTGTGAGGTCCTGGTTTGCCTGGTGAAATGCAGGGAGGGTCAGGAAGGGTGGGCAGGGGTGATCTAGCTGTAAGCACCTCCAGTTTCATGAGAATAATAACAACCAGTAGGCTGTCCCAGATAGAGAGCCACCCGGGAATCTAGGGAATCTATCAGTGTGGGCCCAGCCTAGGCATGGTGCATCTTAAAGCCTGTGGATGTTCTCTGAATGGAAGGACGAAACAGAACATAGAGAAAGCAGCATTGACAACACTGTAGCAACCCCCTGAAGTGTGCATTCACGTTTCAAGCCTAGGCATGGTGCATCTTAAAGCCTGTGGATGTTCTCTGAATGGAAGGACGAAACAGAATATAGAGAAAGCAGCATTGACAACACTGTAGCAACCCCCTGAAGTGTGCATTCACGTTTCAAAAGCAGGCTTGCCCAAGGCTGGTCTCCTAGCCGCCAGGTGAAGAACAGCCGGGACTTGCGTCTCGCATCTCCATTCTTATGGGGAGTGTTGGGATCGTTCCAAGGTGTGGGGCGGGGAAGGGGCCTCACCGGCCTGGAGGCCCACCTAACTCTGGGTCTGGGCTCCCTCTCAGAGGGCCGTGTCCACTGTCTACAGGCCCTGGGGGTCCCCAGCACGTGGGCCTGCTCGTGGGAAATCAGCTCTGCTAGAGAGAGACTGTGGCCCTCGTCCCCCCAGCCCATCCTGGGGCGCTGCAGGCCTCTCCTTCCTCCTCTGCATTTCGGGTCAGCCTTGCTTTCTGTGCATGAAACAAGCAGGGAGGTGAGGGCCAGCCAGCTGCCTGCTGTCCACAGGGGTCCCGCAGGGTTCGTCTTACTGGGACGCTGTCCCTGCCTCACTGCTGGGTGCCCCTGGGCCAACCCAGTCTCGCTGTTTCTGCACTGATAGAAAATCCCTAGAAAGGATGGCATTTCTGCCCCAACACAGTCAGTAAGCTGGAAAGAAGAAACTCTCCTGGTAGAGCAGAGTGACCAGGTGTGTGGCCAGGACTATCCTTCATTTATCTGGTGGTCTAGGACTGGGGGGTGTGCTGGAGGGGCTTAAAGTGGGCATGGCCAGAGGGCTGGGGCGTGGCTGAAGAGTGGGCGTGGCTGGTGGACTGTGGGCGTGGCTGAAGAGCATGGTTGGAGGGCTGGGGTGGGGTTTAAGATGGGGTGTGGCTAAGGAGGGGTGTGGTTGGAGGCTGGGCGGGGCTGAGGAAGGGGTGGGACCAAGGAGGGGGCTGGGCTGGAGAGGCAGAGGAGGGTCTGGGGGGCCACTGCCTTCTGCAGAATGAGCCATTCCTCCAAACCCCGCAGATCTCTCTGATTTGACAGTCTCATTAAAAGAAAAAAGAAAAAGAACGTGTGGAACCCCTACGAAGTGCTCAGTATTGTATAAAGTGTCCCTGGTAGGACTTTTCACTCTGCCTGCACAGAAAACCCTTCAAACCCTCCCGTCAGCGTCACCTCTTTTGCTTAGCTCCTCCAATGAAAGCCACCGTCCTTATTGTCCTTAAAGACTTCCTTCTGATATCCCTCCAGTTCAGGGTTTCTCATGGCGGCCCTGTGCACATATGGGGCGGGATCATTTTCTGAGGCAGGAGCTGCCTGTGCATGGGGGTTGAGCAGCAGCCCTGGTCTCCCCCAACTCGATGCCAGTAGCCCCTTCCCTTGGTTGTGGCAACCAAAGGTGCCTCCAGACCTTGCACCTGTCCCCTGTGGGCAGAATTGATCCTGTTGTGACCCCTGCTGAAGTTTGCCCCTACCTCACCTGTGAGTCCCCAGTAAACACTTGCACTGGAATTCCCTGGGTTTGTGCAGTCAAAACCCTCTGGTCTTGGGGCCCGGTGCTGTCAGTCCTACGAACCATTTCTGGGTTTTCTCACTTCTGTAACGGAACTGCCAGCTCAGGCTTCTGAGGATGTTCAGCCCCAGGCACCTTCTCCTGCAGCCTCCGTCACCCCAGTGTGACTTCTCTCTGCCCAGAAGCACATGCAGACTGCCAGCTCAGGCTTCTGAGGATGTTCAGCCCCAGGCACCTTCTCCTGCAGCCTCCGTCAGTCACCCCAGTGTGACTTCTCTCTGCCCAGAAGCACATGCAAGCTCTGAACAGCCACAGCCCAGACTGTCGGAGCTGTTGCAGAGGCTGTCTACTGGGAGGGGAAGGTGTCTCTGCATGTTGCCACCAACTTCTGTTTCCAGAGCTTGGAGCCAGTGCGGGGTTCACGAGTTGCTTGCGGTCTCCTCTCTGTCTTGATTTCTCCACATCTCACACGTAACTCTGTTGCTGATGGTGATGAAGTCATTTAGAGGCAATCAAACATTCCTAGTTCAATGGCAGTGGCACGCCCACCTTTCCAAGAGGCAGATGAGTCCCTAGGTGTGATCTTGGAGATTTCTGGGGTGTCTGGAGCCCATGGGAATAACCTAAGTGCCTTCCTCTCCAGAAAGTTCTGCTATTTCTGGCAGGAACTTTGGCTGCCTGGAGGCTACCTTTATTTCAGTCTCTGGGAAGCCAGAGCCTGCTACCGGGACCCTGGTCCACATGCCCTCTCCATTCTAGCTTGCTCCCCCTGTTCCTTGTCGCTGTGCCTGGCTGAGCACAGGCTCCTGTGGGGCCCTTTGCAGGGAGGTGGTGCCTGGGTCAGCTGGCCTGTGCTGGCCAAGCACTGGGACCCACTGCTAGCCAGCGTGCTACCACCCCGGCAGGCAGTGTGTTCTTGACCTGTGGGAAGCCTCTTGCCTTGGGGCCACCTCCACCTGCCCTTGTGGGTGGGTCAGGGTTTCCATGTTTCCAGGGCCAGCCTCCCTTCTTTCCCTCCCTGGTGCTCATGGCATGCATGGGGTGGGCATGCACATGGAATGTGCTGCTGTTTATGTGGGTGCAGTCCTGGCACCTCTGGGATTCCTTGAAGATGTGGGTTCCTGTGTGTCAGACAACACTGCTCACACACATGATCGCGCATGCAGGAGTCTACCTGCAGCCCCCAGGCCCAGTCTGCTAGAACTGCACATTGCTGGGAGTCCTAGGACTCAGCGTGTCATACACCAAATCCATTGTCTGCTCCCTCCAAAGTCAGCAGTCCCTGGAGACCCCCTATTTGGTAAGACAAGGGAAGGTTAAGGCTAGACTGTTCCTAGAGGCTTCTTATCAATTAGTTCTTAGCCAGGTGAGCCTGGGATCTGCAGGGGTGGTACATGGCTTCATTTGCTGGGGAAGGTGGGAAATGACAGTGAGGGATGGGATGGAGACAGACCCCAGGGCTCTTAGCTCCTCCTGCCAGTAGCTGCCATCGTCAGCGTCACTTCATGCCACTTCCATGTTTTCTGCATGCACGTGTGCACACACCGCAAACAGGCACCCTGTTCCTTCCTGTCTGGGCTTCTGTCCCCTCCTGAGGTTGACAGTGTTTATTGTCTTCCAGCCTGAGGTTTGCGATACTGAGAACTGAGATGGCTGGTGGAGGTTTGCGGGGTTCCGTACCAGCAATCCAAGATGGAGCTCAGAGGACACAGGGTGGCTGTAGGCTTGCCCGTCCCCTCCCACACCGGGTCGAGTGACGGTGGTTTGCTTTCTTCCTCAGCCACATGAGCAGAAGGGCCAGTGAGACTTACTTCCCTGCAGTTTGCACAGTGACATGGAAATGCTGCTGCACAGACCCCTCGGCGCGTTCTCAAGTGGGACTGGTGGCTGGGGTCACTGCGGCACAGTCGGCCTCCTTGGGCATGGGGACACGCAAGGCCGGGGAGACTGGGGCTGAGGTTTTAACCACTGAGTCGGAGAGTAAACCCTGTCAACACAGCCCTCCTGTTCAGCAGGCCTGACTTGCGCTTCCCAGGACCACGTTGCTCATTGAGAAGTGAGTCATCCAGTGCCAGCCGTAGTAACACCCGGGAGCTGGGTTCCACCTCGCCGTGGCCACTCCCTGGCTGACGCCACGCTGTGTCCCGGATCCCCCCTGCCACAGCCATCCTGGGCACCCCCATGCACAGATGGGGCTGTGGCACTGGAGGCGGGCCTCACCCGGTGGTCCTGCCTGCCTGGCGTGTTTGCTGTTTGCCCTGGAGGGTGTGAACGAGGACAGAGCTGGGCTGGACGATTGGGGTCAGCCTCACAGTCACATCCCACCAGCTGCCAAAGGCCCTTTCTTCAGGTGGCGCTGTCACTCTGTCCCCATCAGGACCACCCAGCCAGGCCGCCCTGAGGCATCTGGCCCTGTTCCCCTTGCTGGCCCCTTGCTTGCCCCCAGCCCTGTGGCCATTGTGAGTGACTATGATTTCTAGGGCTGTGAGCCTACATCCCCTGCCTGGGGTTGCTTAGCCTCCACCCTGGTGATTCCCTTCCTCCCTGCCCTGTGCCGTGGCCTAAAGGCTGAGTTGACTGGAGCAGAGCCTGCTCTCCTGGGCACCAAGTGCCCTGGGCCTGCCCAAGGCCTCCTGGGTACCTAGGCCTGGCTCCCCCGCCGCCAAACCCCAGGCCTGTGCACCATCCAGTTTGGGGTGCACTCTTCTGCACTGGAGTGTGGACTCAAGACCCACCACCCCTTGACACAAGGTCCAGCACCTGTGCAGCGTCCAGCAGAGGCTGGTGGCATAAAGACGGGTCTGGCTGCCTCTGCTCCCCACCTGGACGTTTTCCCCAACCAGGCTCATCTCTCTAGGGAAGGAGGTGCCCAGGAGAGCAGGGGGAGAAAAGGGGATATGGGTGGGAGTGTCTTAGAGGGCTGAACTCCGCCATCGCCATAGTTTTGCCCCTGGGCGGGTCACCGTAGGGATGCAACAGGTGTCCAGTGCAGGCAGGTTGCAGAGTCCAGGGTGGGGCTTGTGCCCAGGGACTGTGGATGGAGACAGGTAGACGCAGTCAGCTTGCTGGGGTGCAGATAAATACTCAAGGCATAAAGGGACCCTCTCCTTCCCCACCAGGGAGGCCTCATAGGCCATGGGATATCCGATGGGGGAGTGACAGAGCCCAGAGCCTGCAAGGGCGGAAGCCCAGGTGTGTGCCCAGGGATGGCTGAGCCGGCTGGTGAGTGCGGCAGCTATTCTTCTCTTAGCTCTGTTCCCTGTGCCCCCAGGCGGGGCGCCCACCACCCCTGTACCCTGGCCCCCAGCCCAGTGCCCCAGGCTTACTGATGGCTGGGAATGGTTTTCTGAGAGAACGGGGAGATTGGAGGAGCTGCAGAGATGGAATGTAGGGAAATTTTGGGGTCACCCTGTTCATTCTACCTGGTCCCACGGTGTTGTCTTCAGGTCTTGAACTTCCAGCAGGAGGGGCAGGTTAATTCCCCTGGGGTGGGTATCCCAATGTCATTGCCAACAGCTGTGACAGACCGTTTTCTCTATACCTCTACTCTGAGGGTTCCCCTATTTGGTAAGACAAGGGAAGGTTAAGGCTAGACTGTTCCTAGAGGCTTCTTATCAATTAGTTCTTAGCCAGGTGAGCCTGGGATCTGCAGGGGTGGTACATGGCTTCATTTGCTGGGGAAGGTGGGAAATGACAGTGAGGGATGGGATGGAGACAGACCCCAGGGCTCTTAGCTCCTCCTGCCAGTAGCTGCCATCGTCAGCGTCACTTCATGCCACTTCCATGTTTTCTGCATGCACGTGTGCACACACCGCAAACAGGCACCCTGTTCCTTCCTGTCTGGGCTTCTGTCCCCTCCTGAGGTTGACAGTGTTTATTGTCTTCCAGCCTGAGGTGGAGGGGGTGAGGGGAAGCCAGCAGACAGGAAATGTGTCAAGGGGAGTGGGTCCCCTGGAGTTGGGGAGCCGGTGGCCGCCAGGTGGAACGCAGCTCTGAGCTCTGTGTGACTGGAGCCTTTGCTGGGTCAGAGGTTTCCTCTGCAGCCGGCGCTGCCCAGCACATTCTCTGGTTAGGACTCACGTGGATGTCGTGTTGGAGGTTCCTGAGTAGACCTGGGAGTCCAGGGATAGCTTGGTGGGACTGGACAGGCTCTCCCTGAAGGCTTCACCGGGCTTGACTCAAGGTCTTGTGACCCAGCAGTCACTGAGCATCCCCCCGTGGGAGGAGGGCCCGCTGTCTGAGCTCCTGTCATCTGTCCTCACAGGAAGGTGCCACTGCGTTCATTCACGACGGGGAGGCCTGAGCTCCCTCAGAAGGGAGGCGGCTCTGATGCTTTGGTCCCCACACTGTGGGCCCTGCATTTACACTGGCTCTGTGAGCCTGCCTGAGGCACAGATGGAGTCTTGGCCGTAATCGAATCCTCTTCATACACTGGGTCAGAGAGCAGCAAAGAGCAGGTGCTGAAGGCATGTTAATGCGGATTGACTGAAGTTATCAGCCATTTACACTTGAGTACGAACGAGGATCTGATGCTGATTCGGCTGACAAGGGGGTGGGGGAGGAGGCGGGATAACTTTGAAGACTCGCTGTGGCCAGTGTTCCCACCTGTGTGGTGGGTCTTTAGCAGCTGTCGGGTCCACTGACTTTGTAGGAGGTGACTGAGCTCATCTGCGGCCCACGGCTGTCCTCATGGTCGACTCCTGGCCTTTGGATTCTAGCTGTACCCCTGACAGACCGTGTGTGCCTGCGAGTCTGCTCTCCTCGCTGCCTTTCCACTGGAGCCTTCACTAATGCTGCAGCCCTGCCTCCTGGGCTCTGCTCCAAGGTCCTGTCAAAGCCACCAAACTCCTCAAAGTCCAGGTGTTGTCCCATGTGCACAACGCTTTGGTGACAGAGCTGGATCTGATGTCCAGAGGGAAATGTGTGGCCACCGCACCAGGATCTGGGGACACCAGCCAGGCTGGTGTATGTGGTGAAGCACCCTGGGTCTGGCCAGGTCATTCTCGGGAAGGTGCTCTGGTATCAGTGTTCCTTCCCTTGTGGGCCGGCACGAGCTGGGCCCTACGTGCTCTGTTTCTTTCTCTTCCCTTGGATCCCCACGACAACCCTTTGACATGGACACTTGCATTCTCCTGATCCCGGAGGGAGTCCCTCAGCAGGTGGTGGCAGAGCAGGATCACAGCCCTCAGCCTGGGCTCCTGAACTGCTGGTGCTCCAGGGTCCTGGCAGGTCGGCTGCAGCCTCTGCTGGGTGGGAGGTTCTGCAAGCCCAGGAGGCCTCGAGAGGCCCGCCAGGCCTCCAGCGCTGGTCAGTGCCCTGCTCGGCCGTCAGCAAAATTCTCTGAGCATCTTCCCAGGGCCAAATATGGATACATTCCTGAGGGGTCCACCTGGAAATGTCTTCTGAGTCCACAGCCCGGTCGTGGTTATGGAAGGAGCTGGGGGGGGGGGCTTGGGAAGCTCTGACACCCTCAAATAGGAGACCCATGGTGGATGTGCAGCCTATGTTGGGGGCAGCCGGCTCTGGAGGACACAGCCGGGATGGTCCGAGCCCCCTCACCATGAGGGGCTGGCGGCTCACTGACTCCAGGGCCCACACTCGGGAGCAGGGCTGGGGTGGGACTGAGCACCTCTCAGGGAGGGTGGCAGGGCTGGTGCTGTGTGAGGTGTGAGCTGGGGGTCCTCTGACCACCTCCCCACCCCCAGGAAGCCTTCCCTCTGCGGACACCCTGCCCAAAGCCCCTCCCTGGGGTTGCACAGCCCTCGAAGACAGAACTTCTGTGTGCTTTTTCTGGGGGTCCTCTGACCACCTCCCCACCCCCAGGAAGCCTTCCCTCTGCGGACACCCTGCCCGAAGCCCCTCCCTGGGGTTGCACAGCCCTCGAAGACAGAACTTCTGTGTGCTTTTTTTGTTGTTCTTTTTTTCTTTTTTCTCTAATTACAAAACATGCATTTGTTGTACAATGTGTGGAACACACTAAAAATTCACACAAGAGAATAAAAGTCATCTGTGCTCTTGTGGCTTCCAGACCACCCTGGCGAGCATTCTGGAGTTCTGTCCTCCCTGCGCTGTATCTTAGGGGCCCGTGTTTTCATGAAATTGGGATCATGCTGCTTTGCAAACCTTTCTTGTCGCTGAACCACGGTGGGAAGCTCGTCTTGGAAATGGCGTGCTCTGCTCTGGGCCAGGCATACCTTTGCTGGTCGTGGTCTGCTCACATCCTTCTTCTGGGTGGTCGGGCGTGATGAGCGCCATGAGTCTGGCATCTTGCTGTGTGGCATTTGCTGCGCATTAGTCTGACTTTCTCAGGTTTGTTGTTTGGGAAGAAAGACAGGCATTCGCGCAGACTGCTGGCTAAGGAGGGTGCATGTCCTGAGCTAGTCAGCATCACCATCCCAGCTCTGGCAGGACACCCCAGGTCACAGCTCACACCCCTGGACTAGCCACTTGCACCAGTACAGAGTCGGGGTGTAAGGAACGGAAGGGAAGGTGGCCACTAGAGAAACGAGTCATGTCCATAGTGAGTCAGAGGCGAGAAGGCGGTGGGACGGGTGGATGGGGCTTGTCCCACCATGGCTGCAGACGTCTGTGCCCTTCAAGGCCCTCATGGGTCCCAGGACCCGACCATGGGCTTCCCAGGACGTAGATGTTATGTTCAAACTCAGCAGTCATGGTTGTTGGAAAAAAATGGCCATTAGTGACTATAGCTTTAAGAATTAAACGAAAGAACATGCCTTCATTCTGTGGTAATAAAATTCAGATTTGAGAGAAAGGTAGCGTGGGAATCTGCTATGAGCTGGGTTTTGCTGCAGACCCTGTGAGATTTGGTGTGAAGACCCCTCCTCCAGGAAACTCCCCTGGCCTCCTCCCCCATGCTCGCTGTGCTCCCAGCTCCCTGCTACGGGGACCGCACTGAGGAAGAGGTGGTGAGTGTGGACTCGGAGCCTGCGTCCCGGCCGCTTCCTGACCCTGCCCGAGCAGGCAGACCTGGGCATCACAGGCACCTTATAGACTTGCTTCCAACGCTTGGAAGCACTCGGGGCTGAAAGGACTTTAGCCATTTGCAAAGTTCACTCTTTTGGGGCCCCCTCACTCCTGCCCTGGTGTGAGGGAGGTAGGGCTTTGCACCCAGGTGCATCCTCACTCACACGGATGCTGCCGTCATCTGTTAGGGGGTGTGCTTGTCTGGGGACACCAGCGAAGCTAGGATTGGCCAGGACAACGCACAGTCCGGAGCTGGTCTGTGCTACGCTTCATGTGGACACGCAGAGGCTCCGGAGCCTGGGGGAGCAGGGCCGGCCCTGGGGGCAAACGGACTCGGGTCCGCTGGCAGCCTTGGGGCTTGTGCTGCCAGCTGGGCTGTCTCTCCCTCCACCCCTCACGCCCCTGTGCTTCTGCTCTGTGCATGGACCTGAGCGAGCCAGCCGCTGGTCACCACCTGCCGGCAGAGAAGCTGACCTGGCCTGGCCTCCCGCAGGAAAATCCACCCTTGCTGGTCCGGCCGCTTTGGCTCCTGCTCCTCCCGGGCAAACTGGACCAGGTGGCTCATGCTTCCCAGGAGGGGATGAGCCAGAGAGCTAGCAGGCTCCTCCTCCTCCTCCTCTCTGGCGCCCGGGATGGGCGAGGCAGCCTTCCAGGGGCCCGGCCCTCCTGGGGCTCCGCATCTCCCAGAGGACTGAGGCGGCTCCCCGGGGGAGGAAGGCTGCTTGCAAAGACAGTTCGGTCCCTGCCGTGGCCCAGGTCTGCAGAAAAGCCACTCCTCAATTTCTGTTTGAAAGTGCACTTGCCCAGGCTGAGTCAACACTCAGTGCTTTCTCCAGCAGACAAAGCCCCTTTCGTTCTGCCAGGCCCGAGCCCTGAGCTCCTACAAGGTCGTTCTCCGTCCTCGAGGCTGTCCCCTGCCCCGGCACACACAGGCCGCAATGCAGGCCCGTCTCAGAAATGAAGCATCCCTCGTGGACCCCTCACTGTCCGTGCCGGGAACGACGGCCCCTTCCTGTGCTGGGAGGGCACAGGGAGCGGAGGCCTGTTTGCAATGGCTCATCTTCCAAAGTTGGGGCCGATGTCTGGTCTTGAACACTTGGCTGGGCTGCCTGCCCACGGAGCGGGGCTTGGTGTGGGGAGAGATGCTCTTGCTGGCATCGGTGGTGACCGACGGTGGAGCCCCAAGGACAGAGGGTCTGAGGGCTGACCCCTGGGAGGGCAGTCATGGCTCAGGCTGGGATTTGGGGAAAATGGCTAGGGGCCGCTGCACCCCCAGTCCCACGTATGCCTGCATCTGTGCAGGACGGAGCTGCCA
>NW_007727343.1:0-260 GCF_000696425.1 Galeopterus variegatus
GACATCAAAGCTGTGCCCTGCCCCGCCCTGCCCAGCAGGTGTCCAGTCTCTCCCACTGCCGCATGTGAACTCCTCGGGGGAGGGTCCCTCAGCACACAGTTCCTCTTTGACTCCCCCTAACATGGGTCGGCCCTCCGGGAGAGCTCTCCAGTAGCTTCAATGTAGCTCCAGAGCAGTCCGGGCTCCCCTCTCCCCACCGGATATCAGTTAGGGGTTCTTCCAAACTGAGGCCCCCAGAGATGGAATCTGCCTCCCAGAAA
>NW_007727343.1:521-2826 GCF_000696425.1 Galeopterus variegatus
GCCCTAAAACCTCGAACCTGTTGTTGCTTGTTTGTCGTTGTAAGTTCTCCATGGAGCTTTGCAGGAAACTTATTTTCTGAGAGAATATGTGGTTCACTGCTCAACTCCTTGGACACTGATACCTGCTTTTCCAATCTAAGTGCTCTATCTAGCAGTCTCGAGCTGAAGTTCTAGGCCCTGAACTGTCCTGCCCACTCTCTGCTGAGTCAAGTCCTAGGTCCAGCACAATGTGTTTCTGTTTGGATGGTTAAAATTCTGGGGCGAACCTTGGGAAAACAGGTGGTCAAAGCCTACCGTCTTGTTCTCAACATATACATATACATATGCTTGATAAAGTATAACAAAAACTTAATAAAAAAACAGAAAGGAAAAATTGTCACATGTAAAATGAAACTAAAACCCAAATTAAAGTCTTGGCAGTGAGCCCTTGTGACCCATATGGATCTTAAGGCAGTTGCCCTTCATATCCACAGGTTTAACCAACTGTGGATCAAAAATATCAAAAACATTTTTAAAAAACACAACAAGAAAAAATAATAAAAGAAAAAATACAGTATGACGACTATTTGCACAGAATTTACATTGTATCAAGTATCATAAAGTAATCTAGAGATGGGGAGAGGGGCAGGCTGGTTTACGGATACAAAGTCACAGCTAGATAGTACAGATAAGTTCCAGTGGTGTAGAGCAACGCTACACACCTATCAATAGTAATTTATTGTGTGTTTTCAATTGGCTAGACGAGAGGAGCTCAAATGCTGTCATCACAAAGAAACGATAACTCGTTGCGATGATAAATAAGCTCATTACTCTGATTTGATCAACACACATTTTATACATGTATTGAAATATAACTCTGTATCCCATAAATATGTATGTTCAATATATGTCAATTTAAAAAGTAAAACATTCTAAAGAAAGAAAAAGAAAAATGGGGTAAGTGAAATAAGAGTCAACTGAATAGATTAAGCACCAGAGTAGACACGGTGCACAAGAGAATGAAAGGTCTGAGAGTCCTCTCTGAAGAAATATCTCTAAGTGCTGCAAAGACAAATAATGAGAGGAGACATGAAGGGGGAATGAGAGGCTCCAACGTGTGCTTATTCCAAGTTCTGGACGGTAGTATGACCTTGAGCAACACATCGAAGAGAGAATGGTGCAAAGAGACACAGGCCCTAAGACGGAACTAAGTCTCACCTAAGAAGCATAAAAAAGTGTATCTATACCTAGACGTGCTGTGATGAGACAGAATAATATGAAAGACGAACAGAACATTTAAAAATTTTAAATGCTGTTAGAAAAATGACAGATGGCCCGAAAGAGGAATGAAAACCATATTGACAGAAGCCTCTTCATAACCAGCACAAGATGCCAAACAATGGGAGTAGTATTTCCAAAGGTGATAAAGTAACATTTCCAAATCCGCCAAACCAGGACTCCATTGTCAGCTATACTATTACTTAGAAGTATGAGAAAAATAAGGGCATTTCTGAGAAAAATGAAAAGAGTTGTTCACTAGCTTACGATAATATCTTTAGGAAAATGATATTATGAAAGCTGAAAGATGAAAAAGACCAGTCAGTTGTAAAGCCGGGACAAGAGCTTTTCTGGAAAAAAGAAATAGAATATGCAAAATCCTTGAGGGTGAAAGGTATTGAAGTTCAGGCGAGAGAAGGCAAATATGACGTGAAAAGGTTTGAGAAGCTTTCAGGAGCGATATCCTTCGTGACCTTGTAGACCACAACAGGGCATTTTAATGTTATTCTAACAGAAATGGAAAGTCATTCTTAAAGTGAATAAATGAAAATGACAGAACTCAAAATACATTTTTTAAAAGTTCTCTGAGAAAACTGAAGAAAAATTAAGAATTAGAGCTCCAGTGCAAGAGGTCTAATATTTAAATGATAGGATTTCCAGAAAGAAGAAAACAGAGGAGAATTTTTTTAAAAAGTTCCTACATTCTACACAGAAAGAGCTCAGTGAATAAATATAACGCTAACTAAAACACATCTTTTTTTTTTTTTTCCTTTTTGTCTTTTTCCGTGTCCGGCAATGGATTGCAACCCTCAGTGTCACCCCCGTACCGGACCAGGACCGGCAACGGGATCGCAACCCTCGGTGCTGCTCCCGCACCTCGCTCAGCCAGTGAGCGGGAACTGGTCTGTATGTGGGATCCGAACCCTTGGCGGGAGTGCTGCCGCACTTCCCAAGCGGCACACTATAGCAGTGCGCCACTGGGCTGGCCCTAAAACACATCTTTATAAAATTTAAGAATACCAAGGATGAAGAAAAGGTCCCTAGGGCC
>NW_007727343.1:3628-4950 GCF_000696425.1 Galeopterus variegatus
GCGACACCGAGGGTTGCGATCCCCTTACCGGTCACAAAAAAAGACAAAAAGGAAAAAAAAAAAAAAGAAAAGGTCCCTAAAACATCCAGAAAAAAAGTGATCACATAAAAAATTCAAGAATCAAGAGACTTCGGACCTCTCAACAGCCACACTGGAAGTTAGAAGACAACCAATACATGCCTTCAAAAAGTTAAGAGAAATTTCCAACCTAGTGTTCTATATTCAGCCAAACTGTCAATTAAGTTTTAGAATACAATAAAATAATATTCAGACATAAATGGTCTCCAAAAATTTCTCCCTAGTGTGCCTTTTCTTAGAGAGCTATTGAAGGATGTGCTCTACCAAATGAAGAGGTAAGCCAAGAAAAAGAAGACATAAGACAGAGGAAGGAAGAAGGAAGGAGATATGATGCAGGAGAGAGAAAAGGGAAAGCCCCAAGTTGTGGCAAGGAAAGATCCCCAATGATAGCTGTGCACCAGGTTTAGAGGCCACCTGTCCAGATTGGATCAAATGAGAAGGTATAGTAGACACTGTCCAGGCAGATTAAATGGATAAAATATATGATTCATTTGAAAGTTTTGAGAGGAGATTTAGATTCACAGCCAAGAGTCTGGATTTGAATTAATAAGAATTAGAAAACTAAGCAAGCAAACAAACAAAAAGATGATACTAACTCCTGAAAAAACAAAATATTATGCAGGAAAGAAAAATAATCATGGTTTACTGTGTGCCTCAATTCTGGATAGGATTTTCATTGTCATAATAATGTAAAGCTGAATGATGGTCTAACCTTGTCATCTAGGAGATGACTCAGCTGGGGACAAGGCAAGAGTTGACAGCAGAGGTGGGAGCAGTGACAGAGACTTTCCCAAGCCCAGAGATGCTGGTGGGTGTGGATTCCTTGAGCAGAAGGGACCTGATGGCCAACCTCTCAAATTGCCCTGGGCAAAGGTGGACTTTAAGGGAATAGCTGGGGTATGTCTGAGAACATGCTGTCTTAGACACTGGTCTCCCAGTTGTGGTACCAGAGCCACTGGATCATGATGGACATAAATTAGAGACCCTTCTATTTCCCATGAGCCTGGGATCCATGGGTTATGCTAAGAAAGGGAGGCACACCAAGCGATGGCTGAATTTATTTTGCTCCTACTGCATGTGGTCTGGAGCCAGACATAGCTTGATGTAAAGGAAATGAAGAAAGTGACACTGCACACTTGCATTGGTGGCTGCAAATCCATGTCTGCGAGAGGAAAGAAGGGTGTAGTTGGCCTCATAGAGGTTGTTACATCATCTGTGCTGCAGTTGACTTTTAAATCAGGGTG
>NW_007727343.1:5430-12840 GCF_000696425.1 Galeopterus variegatus
GGCACACCAAGCGATGGCTGAATTTATTTTGCTCCTACTGCATGTGGTCTGGAGCCAGACACAGCTTGATGTAAAGGAAATGAAGAAAGTGACACTGCACACTTGCATTGGTGGCTACAAATCCATGTCTGCGAGAGGAGAGAAGGGTATAGTTGGCCTCATAGAGGTTGTTACATCATCTGTGCTGCAGTTGACTTTTAAATCAGGGTGAACAGTGTGATGTGTAAGTATGAGTTAAATCTTAGCCTGAACCTTAAAGAGATCAGCATAAGCAGGACCGATGCGAGCAGTAACTTGAGTAGTTAATTGGTATTTAAACTTCTGCTGTCAGTGACAAAGGGTGTGTTAATGAGTGTAGAAGATATTAGGATTTTGTGTTGTTTTTGGATTTTTTTTTTTTTTTTGCCTGAAATGACTGATTTTGAAGTCTGCGAATTAGAAGCATGGTACCGGCACTGTCCAGCCTGCATGAAGCGGGTGAAAGAATGTGACAAGCCCAGCTCTCTAGTAGCAGGAGTGCAGCTTCCAGTGGCCAGAGCTCTGTAGGTCCTCTGTGATTCCTCCCTGTCACCTGATCTGAACAGAGGCAGGGGTGGTCCTCGCACCAGCACATCAATGCATCTGCTTTTGAGTGTGACTTCCACGCAAGGACAGGGAGGGAAAGTTCCTGGTCTACATAGCATGCATGTAGTCTTGATAGTAAATCATTGCTTTTTTGGAAGAATTTGGTCTGAACCTTGTTTTCATGGTAAAACACCACCTGTAGATGGGAGATGGGAGAAGGGACGTTTAGGCATCTTATATCTTTAACAACAGGAGGCTACCAAAGAACCTGATGTTAGGCAAATGGCCACATTTGCAGAGATATTGCTGTGAGAGGTGTTGCTAAATCCCAGTTCTAACATCACCCCTTCTCGAGCCAGTACTCCACCGCTAGGCAGCTCTGTCCACTTGCAGGCTCATCCTCCCTAGACTGATGGTGAAGTGGGTGGAATTAGGAGCGCTGGGTCCTAGGAAAGCAGCAAAAAGACCTCACTGGCAGCTCTGGCTCGACTTTGGGCTTGTTTAGTGGCCAAATTCCTCCTCGCCTCTAATGACCAAAGTACTGCCTCACACCCCAGGTTCAAGTTTCTAGAGACTGTCTGTCTAGTCACCTTGAACTCTGAATCTTGACTTTAGCTCCTACTGATAACCTCATTCCTATACAGCAGGGCCACTGAAGAGCTTTCTCCCAGTCTCTGAGGGCCCCAAGGCGTATGGCTGGCTCAGACCTATCTGCAGGTGGGCCGATTGTCTGGAGCTGAGCCCCGTGTTCTTCACTTTCATTATGTTGTCTGAGGATTAAATGAGTTTATATAGGAAACTCCTGGGCAAATAGTAAGCACTATATTGTCAATTTCTTTTGACTTAACTTTTGGGCAAGTTTCTTAACTCCCAGTGCCTGAGCTTTCTCCTCTGTAAACTGGAATAATAAATAGTGCCTGCCTCCTAGGACAGATGTAGGGGTTGGGTGAGTTAAGATTCTGTAGTGGGTTGAGTAGTGGGTCCCCCAAAATATATGCCTGTGCCCTAATTCCTGGAACCTGTGAATATTACCTGATGTGGCAAAAGGGGTGATTAAGTTAAGGATCTTAAGGGAAGGCGCTGATCCTGGATTATTGAGGTGAGCTCCAAATGCAATCACATGTATCTTTATGAAATAGACACCCAGAGGAGAAGACAGAGGAAGATGAGGAGGAGGCAATGTGGCCAGGGACAGAGGTTAGACAGATGTGGCCACAAGCCAAGGAATGACTGGAGCCACCAAAGGCTGGAACAACCAAGGAGCAGATTCTCCCACTGCGCCCTCGGAGGGACTGCAGCTCTGCCAACACCTTATTTCCAGATTTCTGGCCTCTGGAACTGTGAGAGATTAAATTTCACTGTTTTAGCCACCTAGTTTGTGGTAATTTGTCACAGCAGCCACTGGAAACGAATACCCTGGCACCCAATAAGCATCCAATTTACTAGCTGACTTACTCTAAAATTCAGTACGTTTATTTTAATAGCAATACTTCACCAGCATTTTTCCCATGCAAGACATTAGGCGTCCTTAAGGGTGCATGCAAGGGGTGTTTTGGAGAGGGGCCAAGCTAGATGGAGTACACAGGAAAGCAGGTCGGGGCTTGGGAACACTCGACTTCAGGCTTGGAATTTAAATTGATACCATTGTTATTATACCAATAATAGGAATATAAAAACGTAGTCTGACAAAAGATCTATAATAGCCCAGACTAGGTTATGGCTGGCCAAGGCATTAGTGGTTAGACTTTTCTCCTTCCCTCCACAGTTTCTTTCACTGGGATATACACTTTGGTCCCACAGGACACATAATCCTATTTGGATTTTTGGACAAGTTGTTTTGCCTCATATACAGCTTTGAATTCCCCAAGTCCCTGCTGAGTTTTAACCTGGTCATATTTTTCAACTCCAGGAACACAAATCTGCACCTCTGAGAGGAGGTACACAGAGGCACAGCTTCTGGGGAGTTACAGCTCTGCACAGTGCGTGGCCAAGCCTCATGTGCCTGAAGCTGTCACCCCAAGTGCTGCCGATGTGCCGTGAGCTCAGAGGAAACACGACTGTGAAACACGGAGAAGCAGAAACGCGGCTACAAGTCCCCTGCCAAACCACCCTTATTTCGTCCTTTAAGATTTAAGAAACACCAGTGCACAGAGAGGCCCACAAACTGTGCCATTTTCAGTTTGGTTACTTCTGCTCCTGGGTCATTCAAATCCTCAAAACTGCCCAGCCCTGGGCCACAATATGCAACACTTCTCTCGGAAGGTTTTTTAGGTCTGACCTTTTAGAAACCACAGTGATTCTATCTTCTTACTCTGTATAGCCCAACATGGTAGTCACTAAGCCACATGTGGATATTTAAATGTAAATTAACCGAAATGAAATAAAATTTCAAATTCAGTTCTTCAGTCACACTGGCCACATTTTAAGTGCTCACTAACCACATCTAGCTAGCGGGGACCATACTGGACAGTGCACACAGAACATTTATACCATTGCAGAAAGTAAAGCAATGAACAGGGGTGTTCGAGTTATCCAAAACGTAAGCTGAAAAGTGTCAGATTTGTGGAGAGATCAGCCAGGGAACTTGTACCTAAAGCCACGTACTCTCACTACCTTCAACTAACGAACACGCACGCACCTGCAGTGACCACATCTGAAGACAAATAATACATACATACATACATACATATAGAAAAGAGAGCACACCATGCTTTGTGGAAATTCTGTGCATTTTTGAAAAGTAATCGTCATGTCACTTTTAGTCTCTTTTTTGGAGGATGTTATTTATTGTAAGACATCATTTTTATTAAATACACTGTAGTACAAGAGACTTTCCATGTCAGGTTGAGAGAAGCTGGTCACATGATTTACAAACAAAACTTTTTTTTTTCTTTTTTAAAACACTGTATTCAGGTGTCACTTTGAAATCAGCCAAGATGCAGTGGGGTTTAGTAAAGCAATGGACCTCAAAACAAGA
Organism: Galeopterus variegatus; assembly: GCF_000696425.1. Lineage (NCBI taxonomy): Eukaryota > Metazoa > Chordata > Mammalia > Dermoptera > Cynocephalidae > Galeopterus > Galeopterus variegatus. The sequence continues at coordinate 8,972 of NW_007727343.1, forward strand.
ACCAGAAAGTATTGGCACAGAGACATCACATTCAAAGGAAAATAAACCAAACGAAAAGAGAAAGATATAGAGTTTCAAATACCAGGTCACAATCGAAGGGGAAATAGATCTGCAGAGAGAGAGATGGAAATGTGTGTGTATACGGCCCGGATATATACAAACACCTCTCCAGATACAGAAGGAAATACAGTGTCCACGTCTCTAGGCAGATTTGTAAGTCATAGGTAATGATCAAGGAACATAGGAAGCAATATTTCACCGTAATTTGGCCATTTGTCAAGGGATTACATATTTAAAATCCACATCTAATTCAAAGACCTTGTATTTAAAACAATTCCAGCTGTTTTATACATTTTTAAAGCAATAATAAGGTATACAAGCTACAAGACGTAGGCCTTTACCTTACGTTTCATTTTCTCCAATGATTTTTTTTTTCCTGTTCAAATACATGGCGACTAGCTGCTTCTATTACGCTTGCTCCAGTATGTTGTTGAGTGTTCAACCAACCCTCACTCAGGACTGTTCTCATTAATGCACAGACCAAAGAAATAAAATAAACATGGACTTGGCCTTGAACGCATAGGCTGAAAAATGACATCCCCATCTTTTCTCATTTCGTCTCCTGAGACGTATGTTAAGATGGCAAAATAGTTGCTTGGCGGTGGTTGTGAAATTCACAGTGTTTTGCCTGCAACACATATACATATATATATATATATATTTATTTATTTATTTTTTTGCTTTGCTTTGTGATGAAATGGAGCAAAAATATATAAATAAATAATCAAATAAATAAGGGTCAAAAGAAAAGGTGAAAAAATGCAAAAACTAAGGATATTCAAGAACCTTTGACTTGAGCAGCAGTGATTCATTCCAGCCCTGATGACAAGAAAACACCCCTTCCTGCGCTGTCATTTTTAAGTAGAAATCCCTCTCACCCCTAAATCTTTAGAATAACATTTGAAATTCAAGTACAAGCTACCATGCCCTCGGCGTCTCCACATTCCAATTATGCATTGTGAAAAACGGGCTTTAACTGCTAACGTAGACATTTGTGGAGCTGGGTCACTAGCCACTCCTCCCATAAGATTTCCTGTCACCGTAATACATGGCCAAACCAAAGGTCAACATTGAAAATAAAGGTCCTCAAAAAGGAAAAACAAAAACAAAAAAATTGGGAAGCAAGATAATCGAGTGTATGTGCGTCTATGCAGTCATTTATTAGATACGATATAATGGTATTGGTATTATAGGCTGTACAATATGCAAAAAGAAAGGTGAAATAAAAAGTCTGTTCTTGACCAGGGAATCCTGCTGTCTTGGCACTTTGCGAAGGACAGCGTTCTACACCGTTGGTTGGTGCATTCCCACGGGGATGTGGGAATTTCTAAAAGTTGCTCATCTTGCTGTGGGGTCTTGGACTTCTCACCATGGGCTTTTAAGACACTGGGCTCCCAACATTCCAGTTTACATTTGGAATGCTCAGACTCTGAACACAAGTGTAAAGGGGTCACCAGGGGTCAAGGTGAGCATAACACAAATGTGCAAAAAAAAAAAAAGAAAAATCGTTTTTCCTCTCCTGGACCTTTACATAAGGAGATCTGTTTCANGATATTCAAGAACCTTTGACTTGAGCAGCAGTGATTCATTCCAGCCCTGATGACAAGAAAACACCCCTTCCTGCGCTGTCATTTTTAAGTAGAAATCCCTCCCACCCCTAAATCTTTAGAATAACATTTGAAATTCAAGTACAAGCTACCACGCCCTCGGCGTCTCCACATTCCAATTATGCATTGTGAAAAACGGGCTTTAACTGCTAACGTAGACATTTGTGGAGCTGGGTCACTAGCCACTCCTCCCATAAGATTTCCTGTCACCGTAATACATGGCCAAACCAAAGGTCAACATTGAAAATAAAGGTCCTCAAAAAGGAAAAACAAAAACAAAAAAATTGGGAAGCAAGATAATCGAGTGTATGTGCGTCTATGCAGTCATTTATTAGATACGATATAATGGTATTGGTATTATAGGCTGTACAATATGCAAAAAGAAAGGTGAAATAAAAAGTCTGTTCTTGACCAGGGAATCCTGCTGTCTTGGCACTTTGCGAAGGACAGCGTTCTACACCGTTGGTTGGTGCATTCCCACGGGGATGTGGGAATTTCTAAAAGTTGCTCATCTTGCTGTGGGGTCTTGGACTTCTCACCATGGGCTTTTAAGACACTGGGCTCCCAACATTCCAGTTTACATTTGGAATGCTCAGACTCTGAACACAAGTGTAAAGGGGTCACCAGGGGTCAAGGTGAGCATAACACAAATGTGCAAAAAAAAAAAGAAAAATCGTTTTTCCTCTCCTGGACCTTTACATAAGGAGATCTGTTTCAGGTGTAAAGGGGTCACCAGGGGTCAAGGTGAGCATAACACAAATGTGCAAAAAAAAAAAAAGAAAAATCGTTTTTCCTCTCCTGGACCTTTACATAAGGAGATCTGTTTCAGTCTGCATTTTCCTTTGCAAGGAGCCAGAGAAAGGACTCAATGTAGTGGGATGGCTTTTATTCAGTTGTGTTGGGAAGCACATCGTCCTAAGTATATCTTCCCCCCATGCAGTACTGCACGGAGTTGAAAAGTACCATGTAGTCCTGCCCACACGGAGAACGGAAGCATTAACAGCAACATGACATTAAAAAGTTTTGGTTATTTAGCAGATTTTAAGCAAATTATTCATACTGCATCCTACTTATAATTATCTCTATTACTGTATCTATAAATTTATACATAAACACGCAAACACACTATGTATGTGCATTTGTATATGTATAAATCAAGTATTTATAATACACATATAAATACAAGAGAATACCACAGGTAGCACTAATGTGAACACATGTATAATATGAATTCTGATATATCCTTTATAGCACAGTTTAAAGTGTTTTCTAAATAAGCCTGATTATGACGTTGGTTCTGTGTACAAGGATTTCGCGGAAGCTGAGACCGTGACTACGCACCACGGTGTCCAAGCTGCCCTGTCGTCTCACGTATTTCCTGTTGTTCGTCTAACTCCGTATCCTGCGTCATGAACTTGTTAGCATGCTTTTATTCCTGAACTGCTTGACTGTATGTTAGAATCTCTAGTGGACAGAACCATGAACTTCAGAGTCAGAGAAGTTGGATTAAGTCCCGGTGGTGCTGGAAGCTGGGCTGAGACCTTTAGTGTGACTCTGAGCTTCTCTGAGTCCCAATTTCCTCACTTACAAAAAATAGAAATAACTTGCTAACACATGTAAAAAGTGTTTGGAAAACTATTAAACAATTGATAAACAGAAATGATTGTCAGGCTGGGCTTGGGCTAGAGAATTAGGTTTGTCACTGTCACCGTCACTGTTGCAGTTTTTAATGCATTTGATGGCAGGTCATGTTGGGTGATCATTACATTTTAGAATGAGGAGACTACCACTGAGAAACTTAGAAGACTGATAAAGGGGGTGGCAGAGGGACAGTGATGAACATTTTAAGAAATTCTGTTGTTCATTCAGCTCCTTTAAAAGCAATCTGATATTCTTTCAATGAGAGATGTCTCTGAAATCAGCATGCACTCTTGAGACAACAGAGGAAATTATCATCATCATCAGCAGCAGCAGCAGCAGCAACAATATAACTAACTGTAAAACTTTGCTCTTGCATAGAGCCTTTCATTTCAAGACCTTGAGGGACTTGTCAGACGGTGTAAGGAGAATTTTTTTCTTTTTTTTTTGCTTTTTTCCTTCAGAGGAAAACAGAACTAGAATGGAACACTCCCATCTTATCTGCTTTAAACAAATCATTGCTTTAAAACTGCACAGCCCTCCTCGAATTGGATCCCTTAAAGT